>NC_036869.1:25510127-25536344 GCF_002910315.2 Salvelinus sp. IW2-2015 | reverse complement strand
ATGCCTGTATCTTTCATATAGATGGTCATCAGGGAAGGCCAGTGGGTCCAACCGGTCCCTGAAGACCCTTTCTCGCCTGAAGGCTCTCCTCAGCACAAGTGCTTCTTCATCCACCACATCTCGCACGAATGGCATGCCATTGTCAGAGCAGAAAGGAACACACAATTTTGGGCCTTCATATAGGCTAGTGGCCACACCTGGTGCTGGGGGGGTGGGCAAAAGAGGGCGATGCCTTATAACGATGACTTGGTTGTACTGATTGCTGGGAAAATAAAAAAAACCTTAGAAAGATGCCACCGTCCTGTGTGCTCACAATAAGAGCTCATTGTCATGGCTCACTTGACTTTACGAGAATATACCTAATTTTTATTTTGAGCTGTGTCATCTTCTTGGAGCTGGGGAGGAAAGAAAAATATGATTAATACATTTGTGTTACAGTTAGCATACAGTGTACATTGAAGGCATATCTCACCTCCCTCTCAAGTTTTTTTATTTCAAGGTCCAGTTTCTAATTGTCCTCTTTTTTATTTCGGACTCCAGTGCAAGATTTTCCATCTTTTTCTTTCTTGTACTGAATGTCTATGTCTGCCAGTTCTATTTGGCGCCGGAGGTGGTTGCCATCAACTTTCTGATAGCTTGTGAGCTCTGTGAACACAATACAATTAGCGCAGCTGGAATTTGGCAGGATGTGGTGTCCTTTTATTAATACGCACTATGTTGCCAGGCTGGTTTTCCCACTGTATAGCATCTGGGTCCTGTAAAAGAAATTAGATTTTTTGATTTTGATGAGGACTCCTCACCATTGTAGAGTAAATAGTACTTTCACAGTCTTAACATGATACCTCATGCCTTCTGGAATCCAGAGAGATGGTCCTCCTCCATCATTCGTCTCCATCATGTGCTGTTGCTGCTGCACTGGGGCCTTCACCCTATCACATTTAATCGGATTCATATTGAAGCTAGTAGACAAAAGCATGCCAGGCCTACAGTATGCCTTTGATGGAGTACTCACTGGATCAGCATCGTCTGGTGCTTGTGCTGGTGGCTCTAACAGGAACACAGTGCTGCCAGACACTGCAAGGCAATAGGTAAACCAAAGTCAGACAGTCAATTGATTCAATATGAATGTGGTTGTATCCCATGTAGAGATGGAAGGACATACCTTGAATGAAGCGGGTGGCATCTTGGGAGGAACTATGCTCGTCTCTTTCCCCCCAGGGATCCCCTCTAAGACGGGCCTGCCTTTATTTAGCTCCAAGGCCATGTCCTCTGCTGGGGTAAGGTCAGCCTTTGGTGACCCACACCCGTGCCTTGTCTGTGGGTATTCTTTTTCACTGCAAAACAGTACAGACAATGTGTGAGCAGGCACCTTCTGGGTACAATATATGCTTGTGCTTTGTTAAATATTAGTCAGGGACCATACCATTCTGCAGAATGTTCTTGTATTTGATTTTGACCTGCTGCCATGTCCGTTTTGGCCCGTTCATGTTTAATCTAACACACACACACACACACACACACACACACACACACACACACACACACACACATTTAATGGAGTCACACTGCAAAAAATTACTTGGTATTTTTGTCTGTTTTCAGTAAAAATATCAAAAAATTTATCATAGCTTTATACAGTGTGATGGAGTTACTTTACACAATTTCACTCATATCTGCAGTGCATTTCAATTAAAAATTTAACCGTTTCATAATTACAGTACAACTGCATTTTTGGAGATGTGAATTAAATATTTGAATTGTAATTGTGATGTTTCAGCGAGCGGTGAGTGTGTAATTGTGCACTACTTACGACTTCAGGCGGTCTGCAATACTTGCCACGCTTTTTCTCTTTGCTTTATCACTGTGGCGGTGTTGCCTTCTTCTTAATTATATATTTTACCTCCTCGTATGCCTCCATGAGGATTTGTGCTTCCGACGGGGAAAAGTACGCGGCTCTAGTTGCCATGTAAATCAGTTAATCTGTGATCTGTGGCGGGGTCTATTTGAGTGAGCCGTGAGCGCGCACTATCCAGGATTGGTTTCACCTGGCTTAATGAATCCGTGTCTGTTCATCCTGGCTTGGTCTTTGTGCAACCAATTAAGCCTGGACGCACATGTTTTGGCTTCATTGAGCTCAGCTGAGTCATTTATCCCGGATGTCTTAATTCTACTTTTGTGCAACAGGCCCTGGTCTTCCGCGATATAGATATAACCATTAGATATTGCCGTTTACCTCAGCTCATTGGCTATCTACCAAGCTAGATTTCAAGACGATCAGTGGTCATTGGGCCGAAATACAGTCAATCAAAGAAACACTGGTCATATCATTGGCGCGCAATGAGGTCATTGTTTGGTGTGTTCAAATCAGTTCCTTTTGGTCAATACGTCCCGTAAAAAGAAACATCATGTATGGTTGTGTTACTAACAAATAGAGGATTGCAATGAAACCAACCATGACTAGATAAACATAAGTTTAGTGTGAGTAATTACATCGAATGTTTCGTCGAAAGTTGAAGGAGACGGAATTCATGACACAAGCCGTTTACAAAATGTTTTGTGTTATGCTATAAAAATGAATTTTATCGAACAAAACAACCATTTATTGTGAAGATTGGACCTTTTGTATTGCCAAAAGAAGAAGATCTTCAAAGGTAATTTATTATTTTATTGCTATTTCTGACTTTCGTGGCGCTAATGCTTGGTTGGAAAATGCTAGTAATATTTGTGTGTGCGGCGCGCTGTCGTCAGATTATCGTAAGGTATGCTTTCGCCGAAAAGCCTTTTTGAAATCTGACACAGCAGTTGGATTAAGAAGAAGTTAAGCTTTTAAATTATGTAAAATACATCTATTTACAAGAACATTTAATATTACAAATGGTGTATTTACAATTTTTGCGCTCTGCTATTTCACCGGATGTTAGCCAGGTGAGACACTAACGTCCCACCTAGCCTAGAGAAGTTAAGCCATTTTGCCACAACTTTGGAAGTATGCTTGAGGTCATTGTCCAGTAGGTCAGAAGTTTACATATACTCAATTAGTACTATTGTTTGTGCAGATGAACGTGGTACCTTCAGGCGTTTGGAAATTGCTCCCAAGGATGAACCAGACTCGTGTAGGTCTACAATTTTTATTCTGAGGTCTTAGCTGATTTCTTTTGATTTTCCCATGATGTCAAGCAAAGAGGCACTGAGTTTGAAGTTAGGCCTTAAAATACATCCACAGATACACCTCCAATTGACTCAAATTATGTCAATTAGCCTATCAGAAGCTTCTAAAGCCATGACATAATTTTCTGGAATTTTCCAAGCTGTTTAAAGGCACAGTCAACTTACTGTATGTAAACTTCTGACCCAATGGAATTGTGATACAGTGAGTTATAAGTGAAATAATGTGTCCGTAAACAATTGTTGGAAAAATTACTTGTGTCATGCTTTAAGTAGATGTCCTAACCAACTTGCCAAACTATAGTTTGTTAACAAGAAATTTGTGCAGTGGTTGAAAAACGAGTTTTAATGACTCCAACCTAAATGTATGTAAACTTCTGACTTCAACTGTAAGTGCCGAATTTATTCAATTTCAAAATAGTTTAGCAACATACTTGATTCATCAGATTGTAAGATTGTGCTGCTTTTCCATTTTCTTGTAATAATTTCTCAACGAGTCTGTGACCAACCACAGTTGCAGGATAAAAACATTTCGGGGTGCCATTTTATTTGTTTGAGCACATGCCACCCAAAAGGTCTGCGCATGTCCGTGAACCTTCTCATCAAGCTTCTGAGCTGAAAAATCTGGAACATCATGCATTTTGTGATAAAATCACCAAATGTGGCACTGAGATAGATTTATTTAAAATATTTACATTTTAGTCATTTAGCAGACACTCTTATCCAGAGCAATTAGGGGTAAGTGCATTGGTCAAGGGCACATTGACAGAATTTTCAACTAGTCTGCTCTGGGATTCAAACCAACAAACTTTCAGTTACTGGCCCAACACTCTTAACCATTAGGCTACCTGCCCACCTGAAAATATTCAGATATAGCGTCATCCCAGATTTGGAACCTGGGGGAGGCATGGCAGCCTTTTTTCAAAATGACCACCAACAGTTGGCCTACCATTATTTTACAGTTCAGGAGAGAGGTACAATTTTAGACAGAGGTAGGTTTATGGACCCTGAGAAGATGTAGATGTGGAGCCACCCCAGATTTGGCCATAGGAAATGTCCACAGACAGTAATACAATTTACAGTTCGGAAGTCTTATTTTGAGATGAACACACCAATTTTGGCACAGAGGTCAATTTAGGTACCTTGAAAAGATTTAGACAGGGAACCCCCGCAGATTTGGACCCCGGGGGCCTTGTCAGCCATTTTACTAAAAGGCTGCAGACTGTACCACTATTTTGCTAACCTTTAACCTACAAAGAGTCATCGCCTTTTAAAAGTAATATATTTCTTGCCTATACTTCTGGCCCTGGATCTCCTGAAAACCAAAATATTTGACAGTAACACACAGGATATTACAATGAGAACAGAGGGAAACACAGCAGCCATTTAGGCTACATTTTTGAAAAACATTTCTAGGATAAGTGTAACAGTGCTCTAGTGAAGTAGCACTGCCTTCGACTTAAAACCACCCTTGGCCAAAGAGTATTTCTTTTTTTTTGTCTAATGGTTAAGACGTGTAGTTCCAGAGCAGGAAACTGGGGTTCTCATCCTACCAGTAACGTGAGCATGTAAACAAATGGCTACTAAAGTTACTTTTCAATGCCCATATCAGGAGCAAATTCAGACTAAATACAGTTGTAACTGGGAACATATCACAGCCATTAGGTTGGAACGGTTAACCATTTCTGTGGACAATTCTCTCAAGCTGTGTTTCAGTCAGAACTGTGCCTGGCACACAATCCTTTTACTTTCAACCTGTTTCATGAACAAAGGTGTGACACACTCGTTTTTCTAATTCCGGATGAATATGTTCTGCAAATGGAATAAAGGCCACGTCACAGTCGATAATCTACTGTTAGTATTTCCCTGGCTAAATTGATGAGCTGATTTTGGCCATCAGTTGATTTACAGATCTAGGCCTACTGTAGAACGATAAACTTTCCTCCATTTATAGTTGGGCCGTGTATAATTTGCAGAGGTGTGTAGATTATAGAAAATCTGTACTTGAGTTACTTAGATTGTAATTTACTAAATTAAAATGAGCCTTCTTAAGAAACTACTCAAGTAAGACTAAAAAGGTATCTGGTCAGAAAACTACTTCAGTACTAGTTACAAATTGAGTTATGTCATTTTTTACACCTTATGGTAAACTGTGACAGCACATCAAAAGGACAACCACTTAGTGCAATTGATTTGACATTAATTTATTATTAAAGCCTTCCAGCACCATCTTGCAGATGTCTCCCAGCACACGTACTCTCCAATGAAGACTAATATCAAACAAAGTCCGTAGGCAGTACAGTTTCAACTACGGTCATTCAATGTTGACTGAATATCTATCAATGTGCACCATTTCATAAAAAGGTACATGCACCTTATAACAAAAAAGGTAGTGGCGTGGATCAGAAAACCAGTCAGTATCTGGTGTGACCACTATTTGCCTCATGCACCGCAACACATCTTTCGCATAGAGTTGATCAGGCTATTGATTGTGGCTTGTGGAATGTTGTCCCACTCCTCTTCAATGGCTGTTGCGAAGTTGCTGGATATTGGCAGGAACTGGAACACGCTGTCATACACGTAGATCCAGAGCATCCCAAAAATGCTCAATGGGTGACATGTCTGGCGAGTATACAGGCCATGGAAGAACTGGGACATTTTCAGCTTTGTGTACAGGTCCTTGCAACATTGGGGCCATGCATTATCATGCTGAAACATGAGGGGATGGCGGCAGATGAATGGCACAACATTGGGCCTCGTCACGGTTTCTCTGTACATTCAAAATTGCCATCAATAAAATGCAATCATGTTTGTTGTCCGTAGCTTCTGCCTGCCCATACCATAACCCCCCTGCCACCATGGGGCACTCTGTTCACAATGTTGACATCTGAAAACCGCTCGCTCACACGACACCATACACATGGCCTGCAGTTGTGAGGCCGGTTGGACGGCAGCATCATGTTCTTGTTTTTTTTAATTTACGTATAGCCAGGGGCACATTCCAACACTCAGACATGATTGAAAAAATAAGCATTTGTGGGGATGACCAGAGATGTTCTCTTGATAAGTGTGTGAATTGGACCATTTTCCTGTCCTGCTAAGCATTCAAAATGTAGCAAGTACTTTTGGGTGTCAGGGAAAATGTATGGAGTAAAAATAACATTATTTTCTTTAGGAATGTAGTGGAGTTAAAGTAAAAGATCTGAAAAATCTAAATAGTAAAGTAATGTACAGATACCCCCCCAAAAACGACTTAAGTAGTACAGTCGTGGCAAAAAGTTTTGAGAATGACACAAATATACATTTTCACAAAGTCTGCTGCCTCAGTTTGTATGGTGGCAATTTGCATATACTCCAGAATGTTATGAAGAGTGATCAGATGAATTGCAATTAATTGCAAAGTCCCTTTTTGCAATGCAAATTAACTGAATCCCCCCAAAAATGTCCACTGCATTTCATCCCTGCCACAAAAGGACCAGCTGACATCATGTCAGTGATTCTCTCGTTAACACAGGTGTGAGTGTTGACGAGGACAAGGCGTTCGAATAACAGACTGGAAGCTTCAAAAGGAGGGTGGTGCTTGGAATCATTGTTCTTCCTCTGTCAATCATGGTTACCTGCAAGGAAACACGTGCCGCCATCATTGCTTTGCACAAAAAGGGCTTCACAGGAAAGATATTGCTGCCAGTAAGATTGCACCTAAATCAACCATTTATCGGATCATCAAGTACTTCAAGGAGAGCGGTTCAATTGTTGTGAAGAAGGCTTCAGGGCACCCAAGAAAGTCCAGCATGCGCCAAGACCGTCTCCTAAAGTTGATTCAGCTGCGGGATCGGGGCACCACCAGTACAGAGCTTGCTCAGGAATGGCAGCAGGCAGGTGTGAGTGCATCTGCACGCACAGTGAGGCGAAGACTTTTGGAGGATGGCCTAGTGTCAAGAAGGGCAGCAAAGAAGCCACTTCTTTTGCAGAATATCAGGGACAGACTGATATTCTGCAAAAGGTACAGGGATTGGACTGCTGAGGACTGGGGTAAAGTCATTTTCTCTGATGAATCCCCTTTCCGATTGTTTRGGGCATCCGGAAAACAGCTTGTCCGGAGAAGGCAAGGTGAGCGCTACCATCAGTCCTGGTTCATGTCAACAGTAAAGCATCCTGAGACCATTCATGTGTGGGGTTGCTTCTCAGCCAAGGGAGTGGGCTCACTCACAATTTTGCCTAAGAACACAGTCATGAATAAAGAATGGTACCAACACATCCTCCAAGAGCAACTTCTCCCAACCATCCAGGAAAAGTTTGATGACGAACAATGCCTTTTCCAGCATGATGGAGCACCTTGCCATAAGGCAAAAGTTATAACTAAGTGGCTCGGGGAACAAAACATCGATATTTTGGGTCCATGGCCAAGAAACTCCCCAGACCTTAATCCCATTGAGAACTTGTGGTCAATACTCAAGAGGCGGGTGGACAAACAAAACCCCACAAATTCTGACAAACTCCAAGCATTGATTATGCAAGAATGGGCTGCCATCAGTCAGGATGTGGCCCAAAAGTTAATTGACAGCATGCCAGGGCGGATTGCAGAGGTCTTGAAAAAGAAGGGTCAACACTGCAAATATTGACTCTTTGCATCAACTTCATGTATTGTCAATAAAAGCCTTTGACACTTGTGAAATGCTTGTAATTATACTTCAGTATTCCATAGTAACATCTGACAAAAATATCGAAAGACACTGAAGCAGCAAACTTTGTGGAAATTAATATTTGTGTCATTCTCAAAATGTTTGGCCACGACTGTACTTTAAAGTATTTTTACTTAAGTACTTTAAACCACTGACAGACGTAAAGGGGAAACAATAGTATCAGCCTTCGCAACACTTGGTTAGGAGGTTTTCTTCCAACAACGACGATATAATAATATAAATTTATACAACTAAAGTGTACTTATTCCATAAATAAAAAGGGCATTAGCGGACCAGATTCGAACACATGCTTTCTCTAGCAAATGTGTGCCTGGACTACAAACCGTTAATTTATTTTGCCTATTGCTTGCTTTCAACATATAATAAAACAATGAATAAAAAAATAAATATATTTTCCCTAAAGAAAAATACATCTACCCCTACAAATATTGTCAATTTATTGTAATCCGCAGAAGAATTCGCACAAGACGCGCTCTAGCCTGCACGTAGCTGGCTGAACTGAAGGAGTGTGCCCCCATACTCACTTAAAAGACCTTCACTTGAAAAATGAGAAAAAGGTGGCAATAGTACTGTTTGTCCATTTTGAGACGCAGTTAATTCAAGAAGTCTGTCATTAATTTCCAAAACAAACAAAAACGTCACAAAATGTTTTCATAATATATGCACAAACTGTTCCGAACTGCTTCTGCTGGGACATGTGGACACCTTAAGTGCATTACTTCACCATTGGTTGATTATTTAGCCACATTAGCTGACACTGGGTAAGATGCTGGATAAGAGCATCTGCTAAATAAATATAAACAAGTTACTGCAACCCACTACACATTGTTAAATGTTAAAACAAACAACACAAACAAGAGCTTATGTTGATGCAACTTGATAATGCAGACGGAACATGAGATGACTGCGTCTGCTGCTGTTATACAAGCAATGTCTTTCCTCCCTACTATGTGATACCACAAACAATGGTGGATCAATGGAGGTTAAAGGATACATTATCCGTCACCCTGAACAGTTGCTACCAGCAGGAGGGAGGAATGCTATTTGTGTTGGCTTTTCCAAGACTGGGCATAGACAGTCTACCTTTCATCTCTGTTTGGTCATAACAGTGAAGACTTTACAGTGCAGTCGGAAAAGATTTACAACACCCAAACAAGCACTCTTGGCATTTAGACTAATGTACAGTCACTTCGCCAATTTTTGGCAGCCTTGAAAAAGATCAGCAAAAAGAACTCAAGAAGAAAAAAGAAATCAAACAAAATGTAATCTGCATTAACATTCCACTTTAACATTTTTTTGTCTCAACTGTATTGTGGGCTTTCATGTATAAAAAAGTATACAAAAATAAGGTAACGCATGTAAAATCCATTTGTCATCCATCACCATGGGGAAAAGCAAAGACTTTCATGAATCAGGCAATGTGTACAAAAAACAACAGAATACCCATATATACAATTTACCATTATTAGGGCAACAATTAAGAAGTTTAAAACCACTGGAACAGTGGTAAACTTACCTGGTAGAGGACCCAAGTCTATCTTGTCCCCAAGTGCAGTGAGGAAGATGTTTCAAGAGGCAAAGAAATGTCCAAGGGCCACAGTTGGAGAATTACAGAACTTGGTCACATTTTGGGGTCACCAAGCCTCCAAATCTACAATGAGACAACACCTACATGCCAAAAGTCTACTAGGAAGGGTTGCCATAAAAAAAGCCTTTATTGAGAGCAACCAACAAATGTAAATGCCTGGAGTTGGCCAAATGGCATTGGATTGGAACCGGGTGTTATGGTCAGATGAGACGGAAGAAAGGATGCATATGCAGAAAATAACCTTATACCTGGTGTATAATATGGTGGTGGATCTTTTATGTTATGGAACTGTTAAAGTCAATGGCATAATGAATTCCACCAAGTCGTCAGAGATTTTAGCAAAAAACCTGGTTGCCATCTTAGACCATTCCTCCATATAGAATCTTTCCAGATCCTTGATATCCTTCAGTCTGCACTTATAGACTGTCCTTTTCAATTCAAACCACAGGTTTTCAATAGGGTTCAAGTCCAGAGACTGAGATGGCCACTGCAAAATGTTGATTTTGTGAGCAATTAACAATTTCCTTGTGGATTGTGACGTGTGCTTGGGGTCAATGTCTTGCTGGAAGATCCACTTGCGGCCAAGTTTCAAACTCCTGGCAGAGGCAACCAGGTTTTTTGCTAAAATCTCTAAAATCCCAATGTGTTCTTCACTCTCATAAAACCCAATACTGTAGATTAAGTGCTGTTATCCTTGCCATGGGGGTGAACAAAGTATTGAAAACAGGGATGCCAATCATTTTTGACACCAATCTTATTTTATAATTTAAAAAAAATTACTTTTATAACMAAATATTTTTATAGTATTAGTATAAAATAATGTTTTTTTTGCACACAATATATTTCAGTATTTGTATTGTTTATTTTATATAGTCTTTATCAAAGGTGCCAATAATTTGACTGTATATGTTACTTATGAAAGCTTAGTTTAGAGTTTCATCCATTCTGTATAGGACATGTGTAGACAAGCTAAACCGTTTTAATTGGCATATTTTGGGGCTTATATTGACGGACCTCTAAAAAGCCCCTTTGTCTCCAGGGACAGAGGAATGAGTAATATACCAATAGATCTCTTTAATCTGAGTTTTTTTTTTGTCTTTGAGGACAGAAACCTTGTATTTAGTCATAGGGGAGAGTCACATGTTCTTCATGGTTTGTTTCTCTGTTAGTAATGACACGACAGTGTCCCAATAAGAACAGTCTTTTGTCAGACACTTCAAAGGTTTGTTTACAGTAGAGATTGACTGGGAGGCGTCATGCCCATATGGGGTAAGGAGCACGTGGCCCCTCAGATTTTCCTGTTTAAAATAATAATAATAAAACATTTATTTTGATTTTTTTGCATTTTTGTTGTTTCTCTGTAATACTACTAGCCACCTAGCAATTTTATGAAGTTGGCTTTAGCTAGCCCAAATAGATTCCCAATCTCCCAACCTCACAAGAAGCTATTTCAGGCTGTCAATCCAGATAGAGTAGCTAGCTTGTCTAACCAGGGCCCGCCAGGAAACATGTGATGGCAGCGCCACCTCACTTTTCATTTCGTTTAATAAAATATATTGACACAAAGCTTTAGAAAGAGGAGCAAAGTGCTGCTTTTTAGACTGATTTGCCTCATGACTTGTCAACTCGCTGTCACGTATACTCCCGCTCCGGCCTCTAGGTCATCAGGCTGATGATTATCCCGCACACCTGTCACCATCATGACACTCACCTGGACTCCATCACCTCCTTGATTATCATTCCTATATCTGCCACTCCCCTTGGTGCTTTCTTCAGGTGTTATTGACTCTGTTTTCATGTTGGTGCATTGTTTGTGTTTTGTGTTCATTGTGTCTTTTTATTTATTAAAACACTCACTCCCTGAACTTGCTTCCCACCTCTCAGCGCACTCGTTACATTCGCTCACAATTTCTGTCCGGCTCTTTGCATGTTAGATTCAGGGAAATCGTAGGTTGTGTGAGCAGGGCACAAGGCGTGCATGATAACACCTCACTCCTGACGGAGACAAGCAAAAACTCTTACCTAAATGTAGCAGCCTATGACATTGGTGATCTGACATGTTGTATTGCATGAAAACAGCAGCTGCACAGTCTATCTAGCCTACTATGCACCCTGTCCATCTGGCCAGAGTAAAGGAAGCTGTAACGTTGTGTATTTATATCTCATTTGTTTATGAGAGAATGTGAATGGGATAACATTTGGTTTATATTTAAACTTGGGCTGACTAGGGTCTCCCGAGTGGCGCAGTGGTCTAAGGCACCGCATCGCAGTAATAGCTGTGCCACTAGAGATCCTGGTTTGAGTCCAGGCTCTGTCCCAGCTGGCCGCGACTGGGAGACCCATGGGGCGGCGCACCTTTACCTCTCTTAAGTCCGTACGGGAGTTGCAGCGATGGGACAAGACTGTAACTACCAATTAGATACCACAAAACATTTTATTAATAACATTTGGTTTAAATTTAAACTTGGCCTGACTAGGCTACCTATATTTGTTCAATCCAAAATTATTAACTGGAATGAATCATTAAACACAATAGCTGACATAGACTGTGAGCAAATGTTTTATAGGCCTACAGTTGCATTAGGCAGGACTACACGATGCAAACCTGCATAAAGCAAGCTCAGCTGTTTGAGTTGTCTGAGTTTTATTGTCCAATCATGTTGCTTCTCTGTGTATAGGAAACCCCCCTAGTCCTTGTTTAAAATATAATTAATATGAACAAGTACAAGGTTGCTGCGGTTTGACAATGGTTTCATCCTCCCAAAGGCCAGGAGTTTTCCCAGGAGTTTTTTTCAACCATATGACCTGATTAGAAAAACTCAACAGATGAATCATGTCATACTGTATGAGGTCCAGAATTTTACCTGGTTAAGTTACCAGATCAGGAAAAACTATAGGCCCCAGATATGTTTTCTTCACACCACTCTGGGACATGTGGTGCCACCTCTGTGTCTAACTATCTTAGCTGGTCTGCCTGCTGGCAAGGTTGGTAGACTTTAGAAAAGCAAGCAATTACTAAATGTTCTGAATAATACTCACATTCCTCTTAATCTTTTACCCAGATTTTAGCAGATGCATTTAGTTTCTTTAAAAAATAAACACCAGGAGGATACAGACAGCTCAGAGGTATGCTTAGATATGCATGAAAATCTACATTTTTGACATAGACCTAAGCATAATGGTTATGGCTCTATATTGCAGGAAAAATATGTTCCAGGTGTTTGAAAAGTTCAAAATTCTCCAACTTACGGAGAAGTCCACGATCATCTCCCCTCCAGACCACCCCTCAGCCATCCTCACCTATTTTGTGCTGCCTCAGATTTTGGGGGTGCATGACACCCCTGGATGCAATCGGAAAAGGTTTTCACCTCTCTCCAACCTGTTCCCAACCTCTCGATTGTCTCCATGTCATTGCGTACAGTACATTCCGATGGCGAAGCAGGACTGAGAATCAATACATGCTGATCTCTATAAGCGTTTTACGATGCCATCAGTTATCCACCTTATGCACCCTAACTCTGCTTAGTGCTGGTCTGATCCCGTTTCTGGCACCAGCACCAAAACCTCTGCTACTCACCTTGACATTGGATGTCAGAGCCACAGACTCTGACCCCTCTAGCCTTGCATTCAGCAACCACTCGATCCTTAGTCACTTTTGACAGAAGATCCAGTCTCTAAAACACAAGCCAGTATAACAATAGGCACCAGCATACACACAAACTGAAAACAGAGTTGTTGTGCAAGCAGCTCCTTAGTCCATGCTGGTGTCCTTGAAAAAGTACTCATGCCGGCATGAACTTCACCTAACAAGTTCCGACTTGTGAGATTCATGCCACCAGTAAAATGTAAATGTCTACAAGAAAAGCGTGGTGTGATGTAGTTAGATGAATTAGTCAAATTAGAATGTAGGATGTAAAGTTCCAGAATCCCTTCCAAGTAACCCTTTAAACTCATTAATTGACGAACATCTGAGTGCTTTTAGTGTGCTTGACGTCACCAGTCTACTAACCACTGGCCCTGACAATCATCAAATCAAATCACATTTTATTGGTCACATACACGTGATTAGCAGATGTTATTGAGGGTGTAGCAAAATGCTTGTGCTTCTAGCTCCGTTAGTGCAGTAATATCTAACAAATTACACAACATATACTCAATACACACAAATCTAAGTAGGAATGAATTATGACTATATACACATATATGGACGAGCGATGTCACAGCGGAACGGACTAAGATACAGTAGAATAGTATAGAATACAGTATATACATCTAAGATGAGTAATCCAAGATTTGTAAACATTAAGTGACTAAGATACTGTTGAATAGTATAGAAAACAGTATATACATATGAGATGAGAAATCCAAGCTTTTATGAGTATCAATCAATGCTAGAACAGCTAGCCCCAAATTAGCATGGTCACGAAAGTCAGAAAAGCAATAAAATTAATCGCTTACCTTTGATAATCTTCGGATGTTTGCACTCACGAGACTCCCAGTTACACAATAAATATTATTTTTGTTCGATAAATATTACTTTTATAACAAAAAAACGCCATTTGGGTTGCGCGTTATGTTCAGAAAACTACAGCCTCGTTCCGGTCCTGAAAGCCAGAAGAAAATTCCCAAACGTATCAGATTCAAAAATATTACTACAAATATTTATAATCATGCAATCACAAGTGAAATATACCAAAACACAGCTTAGCTTGTTGTTAATCCACCTATCGTGTCAGATTTTGAAAATATGCTTTGCAACGAAAGCAATCTAAGCTTTTGTGAGTGTATCAATCAATGCTAGAACAGGTAGCCTTATATTAGCTTGGTTAGCTTGGTCACGAAAGTCAGAAAAGCAATAAAATTAATCGCTTACCTTTGATAATCTTCGGATGTTTGCACTCACGAGACTCCCAGTTACACAATAAATATTATTTTTGTTCGATAAATATTACTTTTATAACAAAAAAACGCCATTTGGGTTGAGCGTTATGTTCAGAAAACCAAAGCCTCGTTCCGTTCGATGAAAATTCCAAAAAGTATCCGTAATGGTCGTAGAAACATGTCAAATGTTTTTTTATAATCAATCCTCAGGTTGTTTTTAACAAACATAATCGATAATATTTCAACCGGACCGTAACCTACTCAATAAGAGAGAAAAAGAAAATGGAGCGCTACCCTCTCGCGCGCAGGAACTAATCTGAGGACACCTGACTAGTTTTGAAAAATCTCGCTAATTTTTTTAATAAAAGCCTGAAACTATGTCTAAAGCCTGGTCACAGCCTGAGGGAGCCATTGGAAAAGGAATCTGGTTGATACCCCTTTAAATGGAAGAAAGACGGGCCAGGAAACAGAGATAAAAAAAAAAAACTATATCACTTCCGGGTTAGATTTTCTCAGGTTTTCACCTGCAGAATCAGTTTTGTTATACTCACAGACAATATTTTGACAGTTTTGGAAACTTTGGAGTGTTTTCTATCCTAATCTGTAAATKATATGCATATTCTACGATCTGGACCTGACAAATAGTCCGTTTACCTTGTTATTAAAAAATAAAAAATAATCTGACCCGTAGCGTCAAGAGGTTAAGTTTGTCAGAGATGTGTACGCCAAGGAACTTGAGGCTTTCCACCTTCTCCACTGCGGTCCCGTCGATAGGGGGGTGCACCCTCTGCTTTTTCCTGAAGTCCACCATCATCTCCTTTGTCTTGTTGACGTTGAGTGAAAGGTTGTTTTCCAGGCACCACACTCCCAGAGCGCTCATCTCCTCCCTGTAGGCTGTCTCGTCATTGTTGGTAATCAAGCCTACTACTGTTGTGTCGTCTGCAATCTTAATGATTGAGTTGGAGGTGTCTTTGGCCACGCAGTCATGGGTGAACAGGGAGTACAGGAGGGGGCTGAGCACGCAGCCCAGTGTTGAGGATCAGCGGAGTGGAGGTGATGTTTCCTACCTTCACCACCTGGGAGCAGCCCGTCAGGAGGTCCAGGACCCAGTTGCACAGGGCGGGGTTCAAACACAAGACCTCGAGATTAATGATGAGCTTGGAGGGTACTATGGTGTTGAAAGCTGAGCTATAGTCAATAAACAGCATTCTTACATAGTTATTCCTCTTGTCCAGATGAGATAGGGCAGTGTGCAGAGTTACACACACCTGCTCCCCATCAGTACACACACCTGGACCTCATCATCACCTTGATTACTTTCCCTTTATTTAGCCCTCTGTCTAAGGCAGTATTGGTTTGTGTTCACGTTCAGTACGCTTCCCCTATTTTGTTTTTCTTATCATTAAATTACTCCCCTTCTGCACCTGCTTCCTGCCTCCCAGCGCCATCGTTACAGAATACTGCCTCGAAAATATGGAAGCAGCAGAAAATGAAAACATCTTTCAGACAGTCGACGAACAGGGACACCTAATCCGCCAACACCATGATCAGCTGGCACAACTGGGAACGGCTATGGATGAGGTCCTCTGCGTTCTCCACTGCCTCGACATCACCCGAGACGATTCACCTCCAACTAGCGGAGGGCCTCCTACCATGAGTCGTTCCCAGCCCCCCAGCATACGCAGCAGTCCGCCCAGGTTAGCGATGCCCAACTGTTACTCCCGGACAAGTATGACAGGTCTCCATTCAAATGCGTGGCTTCCTACTTCAGGGCTCCCTCTATTTCGCCCATCAGACGGGAGCTCACTTCACCGAGAGGTCCAAGGTTGCCACGGCCGTTTCCCTACTGACTGGGCGGGAGTTGAAGTGGGCTACAGACGTCTGGGAGAGAGGAGAGGACAAGCTGGGTTCCTACGAGCGGTTCATGCTCTGTTCAGGACGGTCTTTGACCATCCACCGGAGGGCAGAGAGGGAGAGGATGGAAGCTGCCTCTCGCCCTCCTCCTTTAGCCGTCCTGAGACAAAGCCTGAACCAATGGAGGTAGGGGCCACACACCTCTCCGCGGCAGAGTATGCTTCATCGGAGACAGCTGGGGCTCTGTTTCTATTATGGCCAGGAGGTGCACCACCTTCTGCGGTGTCTGGTGTGGCCCAACCCGGGGTCCACGGGGACAGACGTGCAGCCCCGTGATAATCCGTCTCCCAGGGTAGGCGTGAGTATTCCATCATCATGGCTTTCCGCCAAACCATTCCTGGTTACGATTTCACTGGCTAGCTGTCCCTCATGTATTGTACAGCTCTAGTGCAGCAGGGAATTTTATCGACCAGCCCTCGCCTCCTCCCTGAACATCCCCTCGTACCCGCTCTCCTCTCCTTTTCCGGTCCAAGCCCTGGATAATCGACAATTGGTGTTCTGGCACTATCACACGCATCACAGCACCACTCACCTATGCACCAAGATAGCCTTCCCTTCCTCATCACCTACGCATCCGTACACAAAGTCATTCTCGGCCTCCCGTGGCTCTAACGTCATGACCCCAACATCTCCTGGTCAAGGATGAAAATCACTGTCTGGGCACCCGGATACCGGAAGACCTGCTTTCCCTTACCCTGTGGTTCCAAGTCGGTTGAGAGTCCTGTGGTTGCCGTCCAGCCCGACATCCCGGACATTTACCAGGATCTCCGGGAGGTTTTCTCCAAGATCCACGCCACATGTGTCCCTCCTCATCGCCCCTGGGACTGTGCCATCGACCTGCTTGCAGCCTCTGCGCTGCCGTACAGCCGCCTCGACCCTCTGTCCGTGGCTGAAACCGAGGCCATGGAGGAGTACATCCAGGAGGCTCTCCAACAGGGTTTGATCTGCACATCCTCCTCCCCTGCACCGGCAGTCTTCTTCTTTGTGGCCAAGAAGGACAGAGGTCTACATCCGTGCATCGACTACAGGGGCTTCAATTCCATCACCACCATGTACCGCTACCCTCTCCCGTTGGTGCCGGCCGTGATCGAACAGCTCCACAGGCCCCGTGGAGACCAGGAGGCGTCCGGGTAGACCTGGGACGCCTCCTGGAAAACCACCTGTATCTCAAAGCACAGAAATTCCATCAGGTCGCTGTCTCCTTCTTGGGATACTGGATCAGCCCGTAAGGAGTGGTGATGGATGAGAGGAAGATCGAGGCAGTCAGGTCATGGCCAGTCCCAACCACTGTAAAGGGACTACAATGGTTTTTGGGGTTTGCCAACTTCTACCGCCACTTCAGTAAAGAGTCCCAGTAAGTAGTGTGTAGTCCTGCAGCCGATGAGGCCTTCTGCCTACTGAAGGGGCGTTTCACCACTGCACACCACTGGATGAATTGTGCCCTTTCTCTGTCAAGACCTTGAAGAGAGGCTTGGTGGAGGAAACCCACAACAGCAGTGTCATCTGCATTTAAAAAAAAAATGTGTGGGCTGCGTCAGAGGCTTGACAATCTTTTGTGTACAGTATCGGTGAAAGTACGCAACCTTGAGGGGCTCCCGTATTCACCATTCTAGATGTAGAGATGGCGGAGTTAAACTTCACTTGTTGAGTACGGCTAACAAGGAAACTATTAATCCACTTGATCAGTAGAGAGTTGACACCCAAATTCACCAGCTTATCCACCAGTAGGTGGGRTTGGATGGTGTTAAACGCGCTACTGAAGTCAATGATTACAATTTTCACTAGGCTATTTGCCTTTTCTAAATGTTCCTAGATATTGTTCAGCATGACCAGTAACACATCATCATCACCCCTGGAGACACAGTAGGCAAGTTCAGTAAGCTTCTCCTATTTTGTTTATCTGCCTTTTTCTTATCATTAAATTACTCACCTTCTGCACCTGCTTCCTGTCTCCCAGCATCATCATTACATAGTGCCAGTAGATAACGCAATTGTGCAGAAAGCAGTTTTTTTTATTTAGGTCAGAAGACCTCGTTTACAAGGGAGACCTGGACCTTTGCTTATTTGAGAAAAAATCCGTCCCCCAACCTCGCTCAAGAAAGCGAAAAATGGTTGAGGAGATGTCAATTCGTTAACAGGCGAACATAAGGGTGTCCTCCCCTCCTTGATAGGGGGCGTTGGAGGCGCTTTGAGAGTTATTTAAGATACTCTTCAAAGAGGTAGGGTTTCAGACGTTTTCGAAAGATGGGCAGGGACTCCGCTGTCCTAACTTTAGGGGGAAGCTTGTTTCACCATTGGGGTGCCAGGACAGAAAAGAGCTTTGACTGGGCTGAGCGGGAGCTGCCTTCCCATAGGGGTGGGAGGGCCAAGAGACCAGAGGTGGTGGAACAAAGTGCTCAGGTTATGATGTAGGGTTTGACCATAGCCTTTGCACTCTGGGACTGAGACACAGTGGAGTTGTCAAACGTGATGGAGATGTCTGGGACCAGGCAGTCCTTTCCCAGGAGGAAGACCAGCTCAGTTTTGTCGAGGTTGAGCTTGAGGTGGACCAACAATAAGCTGAGATGGGGGGAAAGAGAATAGTAGTTGAGTGTCATCAGCATAGCAATGATAGGAGAGACCATGTAAGGCTATAACAAAGACATGTGACTTTGTGTAAACAGAAAAGAGGAGAGGGCCTAGAACCAAGCCCTGGGGGAAACCAATAGTGAGAGCACGTGATGCAGACACAGATCCTCTCCACACCACCTGGTAGGAGCGACCTGCCAGGTAGGATGCAATCTAGGATTGTGCAGAGCCTGAGACGCCCAACCCTGAGAGGGTGGAGAGGAGGATCTGATGGTTCACAGTGTCGAAGGCAGCTGATAAATCTAGGAGGATGAGAACAGAGGAGAGAGATTCAGCTTTGGCAGAGCGGAGAGCCTCTGTGACTCAGAGGAGAGTGGTCTCAGTTGAGTAAGCCGCCTTGAAGCCTGACTGGTTAGGGTCAAGAAGATGGTTCTGAGAGAGATAATGAGAGAGTTGGTCAGACAGCACGCTCGAAGTGTTTTGGAAATAAAATAAATGGATACCGGTCTGTACTTTTTGACTTCAGAGGGGCTGAGTGATGGTTTCTTTTAGAGGAGAGCAACTCTGGCCATCTTGAAGTCAGAGGGGACACAGCCAGTGGTCATGGATGAGTTGATTAGGGAAGTGAGGAATGGGAGAAGATCTCCAGAGATGGTCTGGAGGAGGGAGGAGGGGTACAAGTGGGCAGGTTGTCGGGCGACCAGAAATCATTAGTCACAGGATTTAATCTGGAGAGAGAGGGAGAAAGAGGTCAAGGCATATGGTAATTCTGTGTGAGTGGGACCATTGGACTCAGCAGGCTGAGTGAAAGAGGAACAGATGTCGTCAACCATTTTTCAAAAGTGGTTGACAAATTCATCAGGCAGAGAGGGAAGAGAGGAGGAGGAGGACTAAGGAGGGAGGAGAAAGTGGAGAAGAGTTTCCCAGGAAGTTTGACATTTAGAGTGATAGACAGTGGCTGTAGCCACGGATATAGAGGAAGAGAAGGTAGAGAGGAGGGAGTGGAAGGGTGATAGGTCCTCCGGAAGTTTCATTTTTTCCCCGCTCAGTTGCCCGAAGCCCTGTTCTGTTAGCACGCAGTGAGTCAGTCAGCCACGGAGCGGGAGGGGAAGATCGTAAAACAAAGTAGTGATCAGAAACACGGAGGGTGGTTGGAGTGAGATTAGTAGGCAGACAGCCTCTAGTGAAGATGAGGTCAAGCGTATTGTCTGCCTTGTGAGTGGGAGGTGACTGGGATAGGGTGAGGTCAAAAGAGAAAAGAAGTGGAAAGAAATGAATTGAAGACAGGCGTCGGGAGGTTAAAGCCACCCAGTACACGCCGTCGTCAGGAAATTAACTTGGTGTCAATCTCATTGAGGAACTCACCAAGGGCACCTGGTGAGCGATAGATGACAACAATGTTAAGACTGTGAGAGAACACATAGTCAGATGACGAGAAAGCAGCTGGAGTAGCAGTGTTCTTTGGGAAAATACATGTCTCCATCAGGGCCAAAAAGTGTAGGGACTGAAGTGTGAACTCAGCCTTATTGACCGCAGATCAGCAGTTCAGAACACTGTCGGACACCAGGAACTCCACATGGGTTGTGCTTGCAGGGTACACTAAATTAGAAGGGTTGCAGCCACTGGAGCTTCTGTAAAACCTACAGGCAGAGGAGCAAACTGGGATGGGAAACACAGACATACTTGCAAAAGCTACAAAAGAGCAAAATGAGATCATCAGAAAATAACTAAGTAAGATACACAAGTGAGAGTGGTGTGGAGCCTTTCTCTCTTTCCTTCTTCAAAGAACTCGGTAGAACAACTCTGCAGAACGTCTTTTTTTCAGTGTCAGTCTTCATTTTGGTAACAACACTACCGCTTGACAATGCTGCCAATGAAAAAACAGTGGACGCAGTACTAGCACTACCTCCCAGCACTGATTGCTGATTGCCTGGCAGAAGTGAAAAAACTCCCTACAATACAACACGCCCACAATTTAGCAAGACTGTTACACAAATAGGCCTGACACTAAGTCCACCACGACAGTCACAAGTACTGAGCAATCAGACAGTTCAAACCGCAATGATTAACTTGGATACTAGGTAAAAGAAAGCACCTAAATTCAATTGCACTAGCAAGACAACACCAATAGATACTTATTAAATCAAAAAATATACTTGCTGCTCTTGTAAGAGTTGATCCCCTTCCAAATGATAAATGACAAACTAAGACTGGAGCCAAGTAAGGCTCCTTAAATAGTCAGGGAAGACAGGTAAAGCCACTCCCTCTTAAAACATCAAACAGTTACCACAAATTGGCCTGAAACTAATCTAAGTCCACAACGACAGTCACAAGTACTGAGCAATCAGACAGCTCAAACAGCAATGACTGACTAGGCTACTGTAAAATAAAATAGTTGTAATTTTATCTTTGAACTGTCTTGCACAATTAACTTGATTGGGATCCACAACACGTCATTTGCCGGATGGCGGGCAAGTGAAGGAGAGTCTCGTTTCATACAAGCGGATTTTCGTCCACGTTCCCTCTCCCTGCCGCCTCCTCGATTACCTTTAAACTTTTCAAAAGGAGGCGAGAGGACAAATTGAGAAAAGGCCCTGGATTCAGATAGGCAAAGCTTCTCATGTAAGCATGTAAGCTAACATATTAAATACTTAATGTTAGTTATCTAACAGGAGGAAAACAGATGAGGAAATATAAATATTACCTGTCATGAACTGGTAATCTGGGAAATGAAATAATTTGAATTACATTTATCAGCTACATGAAGTGTACATGAAGTGTCCTTCCTATAACCTAATTATATAACGTTCCTTCTTGATAAGATAATTAATTGTTAATTGTTGGGAACAAGGTGATGTGCCACGACCATTGAAAATAAGACCTTTTGAATTGAAACCAAGGTGGACAGTGGTAAGTCATATGCGGAAGCGGACTTTGTCAGGTGCTCTCGGAAATGTTTATAATTGTCGGTCCAAACTAAGGTTCACCTTCAAGCCTCTCTTATAAACACAGACCCATAGTGGCAATGGAGGCTCAACACTGCCACTGTTATGGCAGTTGTCGGTTAGGGGTAGAAGAGGGTGGGTAGATCTTTCTTGTGAGGGGGACAAATTAATCAAACTCTGACTGGTTTTACGGTAGTGCGTAGTTACTCCCTGTCCAACTACACCCACCTCTCTTGGTCAGGGGTCATACTAAAAGGAATGAATCCCCTGGGTCCATAAACCCCAAAAAATTGGGATCAGAAAGATCTGGATTCTGTAATCTTCTTTTTTGCCATCTGGATTTTCAATGCATTGAACAGGGCCTAGTTTCCCAGAGCCTTCGTAGCGTTAAGATCGCCATTAGAACCATTTTATGATGTATCTTTAGTAGCCAAGGTGTTTCCCAGAGCCTTCGTTAGTAAGATGGCTCTAAAAAAACTTTGCACATCTACGAGTGATTCAGACCACTTGTAGAGCAGCCAAAGTGTATCGTTATATTTTACCCTTCTGCATCACTTTATTCACAGATGATCTCCGCTAAACATAGAATCAAGATATTTAGGCTGTCTAACTTCCGAACGAAGGTGACTACAAATAAAAAGTTGCCAAAGTATTTAGATGTGTTACAAATGAGTGAAGTATAAAATTATGCTTCAAATGAAAACCGAGTTGACTTAAGAGATAAACATGGGCCTATATGGGCAATTTCAATCATATAGAAATCATTTGAAATCACATTTTATTTGTCACATGTTTTGTAAACAACAGGTCTAGACTAACATTGAAATGCTTACTTATGGGCCCTTCCCAACAATGCAAAGAGAGAAAAATAAAATAGGGAATAAATACACAATGAGTAACGATAACTTGGCTATATACACAGGCTACCAGTACTGAGTCGATGTGCAGGGGTACGAGGTAATTGAGGTAGATATGTATATATACAGCGCCTTCAGAAAGTATTCATTCTCCTTGACTTATTCCACATTTTGTCATGTTACAGCCTCAATTCAAAATGGAATAGATTCATTTTTCTCTCTCTCACCCATCTACACACACCATACCCCATAATGACAAAGTGAAAACATGTTTTTAGAAATGTATTGAGAAGTAAATACAAAAATATCTCATTATCATAAATATTCACACCCCTGAGTTGAAACATATTAAACTCAGCAAAAAAAGAAACGCCCTCTCACTGTCAACTGTGTTTATTTTCAGCAAACTTAACGTGTAAATATTTGTATGAACATAACAAGATTCAACAACTGAGACATAAACTGAACAAGTTCCACAGACATGTGACTAACAGAAATGGAATAATGTGTCCCTGAACAAAGGCAGGGTCAAAATCAAAAGTAACAGCCAGTATCTGGTGTGGCCACCAGCTGCATTAAGTACTGCACTGCATCTCCTCCTCATGGACTGCACCAGATTTGCCAGTTCTTGCTGTGAGATGTTACCCCACTCTTCCACCAAGGCACCTGCAAGTTCCTGGACATTTCTGTGGGGGATGGCCCTAGCTCTCATCATCCGATCCAACAGGTCCCAGACGTGCTCAATGGGATTGAGATCTGGGCTCTTCGCTGGCCATGGCAGAACACTGACATTCCTGTCTTGCAGGAAATCACGCACAGACCGAGCAGTATGGCTGGTGGCATTGTCATGCTGGAGGGTCATGTCAGGATGAGCCTGCAGGACGGGTACCACACGAGGGAGGAGGATGTCTTCCCTGTAACGCACAGCATTGAGATTGCCTGCAATGACAACAAGCTCAGTTCGATGATGCTGTGACACACCGCCCCAGACTATTACGGACCCKCCACCTCCAAATCGATCCCGCTCCAGAGTACAAGCCTTGGTGTAACGCTCATTCCCTCGACGATAAACGCGAATCCGACCATCACCCCTGGTGAGACAAAACCGCGACTCGTCAGTGAAGAGCACTTTTTGCCAGTCCTGTCTGGTCCAGCGACGGTGGGCTTGTGCCCATAGGCGATGTTGTTGCCAGTGATGTCTGGTGAGGACCTGCCTTACAACAGGCCTACAAGCCCTCAGTCCAGCTTCTCTCAGCCTATTGCGGACAGTCTGAGCATTGATGGAGGGATTGTGCGTTCCTGGTGTAACTCGGGCAGTTGTTGTTGCCATCCTTTACCTGTCCAGTAGGTGTAATGTTCGGATGTACCGATCCTCTGCAGGTGTTGTTACACATGGTCTGCCACTGCGAGGACGATCAGCTGTCTGTCCTGTCTCCCTGTAGCGTGTCTTAGGCGTCTCACAGTACTGACATTGCAATTTATTGCCCTGGCCACATCTGCAGGGCTCATGCCTCCTTGCAGCATGCATAAGGCACGTTCACGCAGATGAGCAGGGACCCTGGGCATCTTTCTTTTGGTGTTTTTCAGAGTCAGTAGAAAGGCCTCTTTAGTGTCCTACGTTTTCATAACTGTGACCTTAATTGCCTACCGTCTGTAAGCTGTTAGTGTCTTAATGACCGTTCCACAGGTGCATGTTCATTAATTGTTTATGGTTCATTGAACAAGCATGGGAAACAGTGTTAAAACCCTTTACAATGAAGATCTGTGAAGTTATTTGGATTTTTACGAATTATCTTTGAAAGACAGGGTCCTGAAAAAGGGACATTTCTTTTTTTGCTGAGTTTAGAATCACCTATGGTAATGATTACAGCTGTGAGTCTTTCTGGGTAAGTCTCTAAGAGCTTTGCACACCTGGATTGTACAATATAAAAATAATTCAAACTCTGAAGTTGTTCACCATTGCTAGACAGCCATTTTCAAGTCTTACCATACATTTTCAAGATGATTTAAGTCAAAACTGTAACTAGGCCACTCAGGAACATTCAATGTAGTCTTGGTAAGCAATTCCAATGTATATTTGGCCTTGGGTTTTAGGTTATTGTCCTGCTGAAAGGTGTAACGGCTTTCTTCCAGGGGTGAAGGAGAGGACCAAAGTGCAGCGCGGTTAGTGTTCAACATGTTTAATTTGACGACAAGTGAACACTACAAAAAGAGAAAAAGAAGAGAGAAAGATGATGACGGACACCAAAAAAACACAAAAGCACTCCTCAGAGCCTGTACAAAACTATATAATCGCCTGAGTGCACGTGCCTCCACAGAGTCCCCGGTACCGATTAGTGCGGTGCCAGTTTATTTCCCCAGGGTACCAATGGTTTTTTCAATATACGCACCCCAAAGGCCTTTAGAGGGTGGGGCGGCCAGGGAGAAGGTTTTCCCCCAGTTTGTTGCCCCTTGTTGTTGTTCCCCGCACTAGCCTGAAGGTGCGTGTCCTTAGCCCGGTACTCCTCAGTTCCGGTACCACGCACCAGGCCTACAAGTGGTCTCAGCCGGCCAGAGTCTGCCGTCTGCCCAGCGGCGCCTGAACTGCCCGTCTCCCAGCGGCGCCTGAACTGCCCGTTGCCCACGGCGCTGAACTGCCCTCTGCCCAGCGGCGCCTGAACTGACTGCCCGTCTGCCCAGCGGCGTCTGAACTGCCCGTCTGCCCTACGCCGTCTGAACTGTCCGTCTGCCATGAAGCCTGCAAAGCCGTCCGCGTAACCCATGAGTCCCATGCAAAGCCGCCCGTCTGCGCATGAGCCTACAGAGCCGTCCGCAAGCAGACAGGAGCCGCTAGAGCCGTCCGCCAGAACAGGAGCCGCTAGAGCCTTCCCGCCAAGACGGATCAGCCAGAGCCTTCCGCCAGACCGGATCAGCCAAGCCCCGCCAGACGATCAGCCAGAGCTTCCGCCAGACCGGATCAGCCAGAGCCTTCCGCCAGACGCGGATCAGCCAGAGCCTTCCGCCAGACCGGATCAGCCAGAGCCTTCCGCCAGACGGACCTACAGAGCCCTCAGACCGGACCTGCCAGAGTCCCTCAGCCCGGACCTGCCAGAGTCCCTCAGCCAGGACCTGCCAGAGTCCTCAGCCAGGACCTGCCAGAGTCCCTCAGCCAGGACCTGCCAGAGTCCTCAGCCAGGACCTGCCAGAGTTCCTCAGCAGGACTGCCGCCTTACGTCCCGGTGCTGCTCCCTTATCCCGGTTGCCCCTTGACCGGTGCTGCCCTTATCCCGGTGCTGCTATTTGTGCATTTAGGTGGTTTAGTTGGAGGGTGGGTCATTGGGAGGGGGATACAGAAGCGGGGAGTGACTATGGTGGTGTGGGGACAGCGTCCGAGCCTGAGCACCACCGTGGTCAGATGCCCACCCAGACCTCCCCTGGACTTTGTGCTGGTGGCGCCGGCGTTTGCACCTTGAGGGGGGGTTCTGTCACGTTCCTGACCTGTTTCTGTTGTTTTGTATGTGTGTACCTGTCTCTTGTGTTGTGTGTGCACCAGATAGGTCTGTATCGGTTTTCACGGTTTGTTTGTTTTGTTTGTTTTATTGATAGTAGGTTTGCAC
>NC_036869.1:25464045-25510102 GCF_002910315.2 Salvelinus sp. IW2-2015 | reverse complement strand
ATGCATACTAATGCAGCGGTGGGCCAAAATCAAATCAAATTATTTGTCACGCTGCGCCAAAACAAACAGGGTAAGACCTTACATGAAAATGCGTACCTTACAGGCTGCTAACCAATAGTGCAAAAAAGTGTGGTGTGTATAGTAAGTAAAGAAATAAAAGACATTTAAAATAGAGTAGCAAGGCGCTATATACAGACACGTTAGCAGCTATTAGTAGTATGTACATGTAGTATGGTTAAAGTATGCAGTATATGCATGAAACAAGAGTAGTTACAGTATAAAAAGAGGGGTGGCGGGACGGTGGGAACACAAATGCAATATACACGTTAGCCAATGTGCAAAGCACTGCGTGGCGGGCCAAATTATGTAGATGTACAGAATGTACAGTTAACAGTGCCTATGCATATAAGATAAACAGAAGTAGCAGCAGTGTAAAGAGGTGGGGGGAGACACAATGCAAATAGTGCGGTAACCATTCACAGAAGAATACCTGCAAGAGTCTGTGATCCGGTATGGGTAGAAATGCCTGTGCATACTTAATTGTCCTTGGATCTGCCACACCAGATACTGCTGTTACTTTTGATTTTACCCCTGCCTTTGTTCAGGGACACATTATTCCATTTCTGTTAGTCACATTCTGTGGAACTTGTTCAGTTTATGTCTCAGTTTGTGAATCTTGTTATGTTCATACAAATATTTACACGTTAAGTTTGCTGAAAATAAACACAGTTGACAGTGAGAGGCGTTCTTTTTTTGCCATCATGACATTAAAATGCCTTTATTTCAAATCAACGAAACTTATTTGTCACATGTGCCGAACAACAAGGGAATTTATACAGGGATTATAAGTTAAATAATCTGTCTGTAAACAATTCTTGGAAAAATGACTGTCATGTGCAAAGTAATGTCCTAACCGACCTTGACCAAAACCTATATTTGTTAAAACAAGAAAATTGGTGGAGATGTTGAAGAAAAACAAGTTTAATGACTCCAACCTAAATGTATGTAAACTCCGACTTCAAATATAAAAGTAATTGTTTTCCCCACAGCAACCTCAAACTTGCATCTCCTCCTCATGGACTGCACCAGATTTGCCAGTTCTTGCTGTGAGATGTTACCCCACTCTTCCACCAAGGCACCTGCAAGTTCCTGGACATTTCTGTGGGGGATGGCCCTAGCTCTCATCATCCGATCCAACAGGTCCCAGACGTGCTCAATGGGATTGAGATCTGGGCTCTTCGCTGGCCATGGCAGAACACTGACATTCCTGTCTTGCAGGAAATCACGCACAGACCGAGCAGTATGGCTGGTGGCATTGTCATGCTGGAGGGTCATGTCAGGATGAGCCTGCAGGACGGGTACCACACGAGGGAGGAGGATGTCTTCCCTGTAACGCACAGCATTGAGATTGCCTGCAATGACAACAAGCTCAGTTCGATGATGCTGTGACACACCGCCCCAGACTATTACGGACCCKCCACCTCCAAATCGATCCCGCTCCAGAGTACAAGCCTTGGTGTAACGCTCATTCCCTCGACGATAAACGCGAATCCGACCATCACCCCTGGTGAGACAAAACCGCGACTCGTCAGTGAAGAGCACTTTTTGCCAGTCCTGTCTGGTCCAGCGACGGTGGGCTTGTGCCCATAGGCGATGTTGTTGCCAGTGATGTCTGGTGAGGACCTGCCTTACAACAGGCCTACAAGCCCTCAGTCCAGCTTCTCTCAGCCTATTGCGGACAGTCTGAGCATTGATGGAGGGATTGTGCGTTCCTGGTGTAACTCGGGCAGTTGTTGTTGCCATCCTTTACCTGTCCAGTAGGTGTAATGTTCGGATGTACCGATCCTCTGCAGGTGTTGTTACACATGGTCTGCCACTGCGAGGACGATCAGCTGTCTGTCCTGTCTCCCTGTAGCGTGTCTTAGGCGTCTCACAGTACTGACATTGCAATTTATTGCCCTGGCCACATCTGCAGGGCTCATGCCTCCTTGCAGCATGCATAAGGCACGTTCACGCAGATGAGCAGGGACCCTGGGCATCTTTCTTTTGGTGTTTTTCAGAGTCAGTAGAAAGGCCTCTTTAGTGTCCTACGTTTTCATAACTGTGACCTTAATTGCCTACCGTCTGTAAGCTGTTAGTGTCTTAATGACCGTTCCACAGGTGCATGTTCATTAATTGTTTATGGTTCATTGAACAAGCATGGGAAACAGTGTTAAAACCCTTTACAATGAAGATCTGTGAAGTTATTTGGATTTTTACGAATTATCTTTGAAAGACAGGGTCCTGAAAAAGGGACATTTCTTTTTTTGCTGAGTTTAGAATCACCTATGGTAATGATTACAGCTGTGAGTCTTTCTGGGTAAGTCTCTAAGAGCTTTGCACACCTGGATTGTACAATATAAAAATAATTCAAACTCTGAAGTTGTTCACCATTGCTAGACAGCCATTTTCAAGTCTTACCATACATTTTCAAGATGATTTAAGTCAAAACTGTAACTAGGCCACTCAGGAACATTCAATGTAGTCTTGGTAAGCAATTCCAATGTATATTTGGCCTTGGGTTTTAGGTTATTGTCCTGCTGAAAGGTGTAACGGCTTTCTTCCAGGGGTGAAGGAGAGGACCAAAGTGCAGCGCGGTTAGTGTTCAACATGTTTAATTTGACGACAAGTGAACACTACAAACAACAAACAAAACAACAAACCGTGAAAACCGATACAGACCTATCTGGTGCAGAACACAAACACAGAGACAGGTAACACATACAAAACAACAGAAAACAGGTCAGGAACGTGACAAAAGGTGAATTTGTCTTCTAGAGTCTGTTAGAACGCAAACCAAACCAGGTGCCTGTGTTTAGCTCTATCCAGTTTCTTTTTATTCTAAAAAACTCCCTAGTCATTGCCGATGACATTATACAGCCACCACCAGCTTGAAAATATGAAGAATGGTACTCAGTGGTGTTGGACTTGCCCAAACATGATGCTTTATTATTTAGACATACAGTTAATTTCTTTAATACATTTTTTGCAATTATACTTTAGTGCCTTATTGCAAACAGGATGCACGTTTTGGAATATTTTTATTCTATACAAGCTTCCCTCTTTTCACTCTGTCATTTAGGTTAGTATTTCGGAGTAATTACAATGTTGTTGATCCATCCTCAGTTTTCTCCTATCACAGCCATTAAACTCTGTTCCTGTTTTAAAGTCACCATTGGCCTCATG
The DNA here is from genome assembly GCF_002910315.2 of Salvelinus sp. IW2-2015. NCBI lineage: Eukaryota > Metazoa > Chordata > Actinopteri > Salmoniformes > Salmonidae > Salvelinus > Salvelinus sp. IW2-2015. The sequence goes on along the minus strand of NC_036869.1, from coordinate 25,506,877 downwards.
GTGAAATCCCTGAGTGGTTTCCTTCCTCTACGGGAACTGGAGTTAGGAAGGACGACTGTATCTTTGTAGTGACTGGGTGTATTGATACACCATCCAAAGTGTAATCAATAACTTTACCATGCTCAAAGGGATATTCCATGTCTGCTTTTTTATAAAAAATTTGTCCATCTACCAATAGGTGCCCTTTGCGAGACATTGGAAAACCTCCCTGGTCTTTGGGGTTGAATCTGTGTTGGAAATTCACTGCTCGACTGAGGGACCTTGTATGTGTGGGGTACAGAGATGAGGTAGTCATTTAAAAATATTATGTTAAAAAACTATTATTGCAACATATTAGGTGACTTGTTAAGCACATTTTTACTCCAGAACTTAAATGAAACGGTTGAATACTTATTGACTCATGATATTTCAGCTTTAAATGTTATATTAATTTGTAAAAAATTCTAAAAACAGAATTACACTTTCAAATTATGGGGTATTGTGTATAGGCCAGTGACACAAAATCTCAATTTAATACATTTCAATTCATGCTGTAACACAACACAATGTGGAAAAAGTCAAGGGGTCTGAACACTTTCACACAGTAGCAGCAATGTATGTGATGAGTCAAAAGAGTTAGTGCAAAAAAGGGTCAATGCAGATAGTCCGGGTAGCTATTTGGTTAACTATTTATCAGTCTCATGTCTTGGGCGTAGAAGCTGTTCATTGTCCTGTTGGTTCCAGACTTGGTGCATCGGTACCGCTTGCCATGCGGTAGCAGAGAGAACAGTCTATGACTTGGGTGGCTGGAATATTTGATAATTTTTAAGGCCTTCCTCTGACACCGCCTGGTATAGAGGTCCTGGATGGCAGGGAGCCCAGCCCAAGTGATGTACAAGACCATACGCACTATTCTCTGTAGTGTGATGATGCAGCCAAGATGCTCTCAATGGTGCACCTGTAGAACTTTTTGAGGATCTGAGTGCCCATGCCAAATCTTTTTTGTGGCATTGTCGTGTCTTCTTCAAGACTGTTGGTGTGTGTGGACTATGTTAATTCCTTAGTGATATGGACACCGGGGAACTTGAAGCGCTCAACCCGATCCACTACAGCCCCGTCGATGTGGATGGGGTGTGCTCAGCCCTTCGTTTCCTGTAGTCCACGATCAGCTCCTTTGTCTTTTGTTGTCCTGGCACCACACTGCCGGGTATCTGACCTCTTCCCTATAGTCGTGGATGTTTTATTTATTACACTCATATAGCAGTCAATACAAACTGAAAACCACGAGTTAATGGATAAGAGCAACAAAATAAAAAAATAAGAGGTTTATTTATCCATAATGTCCTGCAGTATTAAAGTGACTCATTAATCAATAACAGAAATATGGGATTGGTGACCTCATGTACCATTCAGTTCTAGACTTTGGTATAGTCAGTTGGTTTTGGCTGCGGGTGTTCCTGGCTGTCACTGTGATTCGATCAGGGGGTAGCCAGTCTCTGAAAGTATGTTTTAGGAGGCTGACAGAGAAGTCATGCAGAGTTGTGTTTGTCTTTCTTGAAGCCGGGTTAGGGACAGGGTCTGAAGTGCCTCAGTATAACTGGAGTATGCTCCTAGAATGGTGTGGCATGCTCTCTTCTGAATAGACTGGGCCTGGGTCAGTGAGCTGTTCCAAGCGGCGGTAGCAGCATACTCCAGGGTAGGGAATATGTAGCCGGTGTAAATGCTCACCAGTTCTTCCTGTGGCACATGGAAACTTTTAAGGCGGCAAAGGAGAAAACGCTTTCTGTTGCTCTTGGTAGCAACCTGCTCTTCACATTGTAAGTCCTTCTGTACCATTACCCCTAAAATCTTCACACTAATTGATTGATCAAATTTCGTAGACCATTTTTAAAAAAAATACATACGTAAGGGCGCTCCAGCAGGTGACACATCCACATACAATTTAAGAAAATCATCAAGGATAACACAATAAAGCTTAAAAGCTTATTTCCTTTTGGGCCACACACTTTGAGATCCTAGCCCTCGATCTGGAGAGGGCATGGGACAGGTGGATTTCTTGTGACGGTCACTGATATGGACCTTTCACTTGGCAGGGTTCAGTGACATTCTGCTTGCATGATACCACGTGTCGAAGTTGTTCAGGGCCTGCTGTGGTGTACTGATGTTTCTTGTTGTACACGTGTGGACCAGATTTAGATTGTCAACATATTTCCCCCTATTGACGACATCCTGGGCTGCACTGTCTATGACCGCAAGGAAGAATAGAGGACCCAGAAGAGTTAATTTAGCCACACCTCCCGTCAGCTCCTGCCAGTCTGAGAGGCTGTCATCGGTAGCGTACCTATTGTTTGCGGCCGGTCACAAAAGTGCAGAGCCATGCTGTGAGGGCAGGTGTGACACCCAGTTGTATTAGGTGTTCAATGGCGATAATGTGGTCAATTTTGTCAAAGGCCTTGTAGAAGTCAGTGGTGATTAGGATGGTTATGGTGCAGAGGATGTCTGATTGCTTGTATAAACAGTCCAGGAGGCTAACAAGTGCAGGGGTATATGATCTTTCTGGTCTGCTTCCAAACTGTCTGCGGTCTATGTTGCGCGTAATGTCTTCCTTCATCCAGGTGGCAGTGAAGCTCTCAGCAACCTTTGATAGTTGTGGTGTCAGGGATATTGGCCGTAGTTGGTCGAATTTACGGAGGGTGGGTCTTGGGGATGGGCACGACGATGGCTTCTTTCCACTGGGAGGGGAATTCACCTTGCTGGAATTAAGTATTGAGGATGTCACAGATGGGCTGACTCAACTTGCAGGCAAATTCTCGTAGGATCCGCTGTGGCACACCGCGGGATTTGTTGGTTTTGATCACATGCAACATGTCATACACCTTCCAGGGTTCGAGGCTGGGAGGATTGTTGTGTCCAGTGATTGGCTGACCTGAGAAAACCAGTTGTTAATTTCATTTGCTATTCCAACTTTATTGTTCTGATCATAGCTAGGAATATGGATTTCAGAGGGGCCTTTTTCATTCCAGACATGGTTTGCACCTGTCTGTGCCACTGTTTTCTTTTTTCTTTTTTAAGATGAGCAATCTGGTTAGAATAAAATGTCTGTTTTGCATGACGGATGGCTTTCTGAACTTTGTTCCTGTAGAATCTTTCCAAGCCCATATTCCTTTTGACAACGAGTGATCAGGTTCTTGATATCAGCTGTCATCCAAGGTCTGTCAGTAGGGTACATTTTCACCGCTAGGACAGAGAAAGTGATAGTTACACTGGCAAATTCTCGTGTGCTATAGATGTGCTATAGAAGTGCTATAGAAGGCAGGAGTCTTGGATGTTGCATGATGGATGTTGTGTACTGCTTGGTTGTGATCCACTTTCCAAAACTGTTCAGGTTCGATTGTCTGATTGGGCAACACTCTCGCTTCTGTTTTTTTTTGGCTCTTGTTTATGAGACCATAGGACTGCCTGGTGATCACTGAGGACAATGGGTGGTAGGATGGTTGGTTTATGGTACAATTGTGTCATGTTTGTAATGATTAGGTCCAGTATTGCTTCACCTCTGGTACCATCTTGCACAACTTGGGTTAGCCCATTTCCTTGATAGACAGTGTTTGTGTAAAATCTATTAAAGTCTCCTAGTGTGACAAGACCATAGTTAGGATACTCCATTTTTAATAGGTCTGATGATGTTATAAGATGGTCTCTTAATGCATTTTGGTGAGGAAACTGAGGGGGGATGTAAACAGTACATATGGCAATAGAGAGGGGGCGAGGCCGGTGGCAAGGTCTCACCCAAAACCACAGGCACTCCAAATATTCTGGGACAGGGATATATGACAGCTTGCGGGATGGGATGCTATCTCTAATGTACAGAGACATGCCTCTCCACTGCGATTGGTCCGACACTTAGAGTAGTGGGAGTAGCCATCTACTCCGAGCGCTTCCTCCGGGTAATTCGGGGAAAACCAGGATTCAGAAATTGCAGCGATGTCAACTTTGTTAATGGACAAGGTTGCTTCTAGCCCCCCCCACACAGCTTTTTTGCCCTCCAAACAGCCTCAATTTATCAGGGCATGGACTCTACAAGATGTCGAAAGCATTCCACAGGGATGCTGGCCCATGCTTCCAATACTTCCCACAGTTGTGACAAGTTGGCTGGATGTCCTTTGGGTGGTGGACCATTCTTGATACACACAGGAAACTGTTGAGCATGAAAAACCCAGCAGCGTTGCAGTTCTTGACACAAACCGGTGCACAAACTGGGATCTTGCTGGTTTACAATGGTCTATATGTCAATTAAGTTTTGCGCGTTTGTCTGATGTGGGAGTGCATTATTTAAAGTTTGGGAGCACTCGGGAGGGTCTATTTCCAACAATAGTTTGAATATACCGGGAGTTACGACTTGCTCTCTACCCTCTCCGGCATCTTCTCTGGCGAAGTATACTGTGAGCTTTGAGGAAATCCTTGATGTCGAAAGTAATGGGTGTCCGCATCTTTTGAAAACTTGCTGAGCAGTTTGATGAAGACGTCTGTTTAATCATCCAGTTGAGCATTTTCCTTATAGGATTTCAAGATATTTACTATGTAGACTTGATAAGCTACCATAAAATTAAAGTTTAAGTAAAATGTTTACATAGAAAAACAATTAAACAATTAAAGATTAAATTAGCAGGAGTAAACAACCAAGGCTGCCATATGGCACCATGGCATCCACGGAACCTGAGTGAACAGGGAGTGCAGGAGGGGACTAAGCACGCACCCCTGAGGGGCCCCCATGTAGAGGGTCAGCATGGTGGATATGATATGCCTATGCTCACCACTTGAGGACGGCCCGTCAGGAAGTCCAGGACCCAGTTGCAGAGGGAGGTGTTCAGTTGAGCTTGGAGGGCACTATGGTGTTGAACGCTGAGCTGTAGTTGATGAAAAGCATTCTCACATACACTACAGGTGTTCCTCCTGTCCAGGTGGGAGAGAGCAGTATGGAGTGCAATAGAGATTGCGTCAGCTGTGTATCTGGTGGGGCGGTATGCGAATTGGAATGTGTCCAGGGTGTCTGGGATGATGATGTTGATGTGAGCCATGACCAGCCTTTCAAAGCATTTCATGGCTACAGATGTGAGTGCTACGGGGCGATAGTCATTTAGACAGATTACCTTCACGTTCTTGGGAAACGGGACTATGGTGGTCTGCTTGACATATGGAGATATTACAGACAGTATCAGGGAGAGGTAACAAATGTCAGTGAAGACACTTGCCAGTTGGTAGGTGCATGTGCAAAGTACGGGTCTTGGTAATCTGTCTGGCCCCGCGGCCTTGTGAATGTTAACCTGTATAAAGGTCTTACTAACATCGGCTATGGAGAACGAGCTAACACAGTCATCCGGAACAGTTGGTGCTCTCATGGATGGTTCAGTGTTACTTGCCTTGAAGCGAGCATAGAAGGCATTTAGCTCGTCTGGTAAGCTTGTGTCACTGGGCAGTTCGCAGCCTGGTTTTCCTTTGTAATCCATTATAGTTTGCAAGCCCTGGTTCATTTGACGAGAATCAGAACCGGCGTAGTAGGGTTCGATCTTAGTCCTGTATTGAAGGTATGCCTGTTTGATGGCTCGTCGGAGGTTGTAGCGGGATTTCTTATAAGTGTCCGGGTTAGCGTCCCGCTCCTTGAAACCGGCAACTCCAGCCTTTATCTCAGTGCGGATGTTGCTTGTAATCCATGGCTTCTGGTTGGGATATGTACGCATGGTCACTGTGGGGGCTATGTTGATGCACTTGGTAATGAAGCCGGTGACTGATGTGGTAAACTCCTCATTGTTATCGGATGAATCCCAGAACATATTCCAGTGCTAGTGAAACAGTCCTGTAGCTTAGAAACCGCTTCATCGGACCACTTTCGTAATTTTTTCTTCCTGTTTGAGAAAGCAGGAATCAGGAGGATAGAGTTATGGTCAGATTTGCCAAAGGGACGGCGAGGGAGAGCCTTGCATGTGCTTCTGTTTGTGCTTAGTTGCACAGGGTGACATCCTGGGGAAAAAATTGGGTAAATCGTATTTTAGTTTCTCTGCATTAAAATCACCGGCCACAACAAGCATTGACTCTGGGTGCACATTTTCTTGTTTGCCTATGGCCCTATACAGCTCGTTGAGTGCGGCCTTAGCGCCAGCATCTATGAAAATTATAGATGAAAACTCCCTTGGTAAATAGTATGGTCTGCAGCTTATCATGAGTTATTCTAACTCAGGTGAGCAAAAACTCGAGACCTCCTTAATATTAGAAATCGCACACCAGCTGTTGTTAACAAAGACACACCCCTCACCCCTCATCTTAACCAAGGCTGCCAAGAAGTCTTGACGATGCATGGAAAAGCCAGCAATATGTATATTATCCATATCCTTGTTCAGCCACGACTCCGTGAAACATGGAATATTACAGTTCTTCAGGTCCTGTTGATAAGATAGTTTTGAACAGAGTTCGTCCAGTTTGTTCTCTAGTGGATGTATGTTCGCAAACAGAACGGAGGGTAGAGGCGGTTTATTTGCACACCATTGAGATTTAGTCAGGAGGCCTGCTCTTTTGCCTCTGCGCCGTCACTTCCTTTTTTGAGTACCGGGGATTAGGGCCTGGTCCGTGCCGACTAGTTGAAGTAGAAATTGTCATCCAAATCGTGGTTAGTGATCGCTGTTCTGACCTCCAGAAGCTGCTTTTGGTCATAGGAAATGATAGTGGAGACATTATGTAAAAAAAAAAATGAAATCAGCATAAAAAATGAAAAATAAAATAAAAAATGAATAAAACATCTGCTATCCCCTGCAATGCCATCTTAGATCAATTGAGTTCGATTCTACCACTAAGCTACTGTCTGTTTGCCTGTGTAATGATGTGTGACAACATGTGCGCAATGATGTGTCCAATACAGTGGGGCAAAAAAGTATTTAGTCAGCCACCAATTGTGCAAGTTCTCCCACTTAAAAAGATGAGAGAGGCCTGTAATTTTCATCATAGGTACACTTCAACTATGACAGACAAAATCAGAAAAAAAAATCCAGAAAATCACATTGTAGGATTTTTAATGAATTTATGTGAAAATAAGTATTTGGTCACCTACAAACAAGCAAGATTTCTGGCTCTCACAGACCTGTAACTTCTTTTTAAAAGGCTCCTCTTGTCCTCCACTCGTTACCTGTATTAATGGCACCTGTTTGAACTTGTTATCAGTATAAAAGACACCTGTCCACAACCTCAAACAGTCACACTCCAAACTCCACTATGGCCAAGAGCAAAGAGCTTTCAAAGGACACCAGAAAACAAAATTGTAGACCTGCACCAGGCTGGGAAGACTGAATCTGCAATAGGTAAGCAGCTTGGTTTGAAGAAATCAACTGTGGGAGCAATTATTAGGAAATGGAAGACATACAAGACCACTGATAATCTCCCTCGATCTGGGGCTCCACGCAAGATCTCACCCCGTGGGGTCAAAATGATCACAAGAACGGTGAGCAAAAATCCAGAACCACACGGGGGGACCTAGTGAATGACCTGCAGAGAGCTGGGACCAAAGTAACAAAGCCTACCATCAGTAACACACTACGCCGCCAGGGACTCAAATCCTGCACTGCCTGACGTGTCCCCCTGCTTAAGCCAGTACATGTCCAGGCCCGTCTGAAGTTGGCTAGAGAGCATTTGGATGATCCAGAAGAAGATTGGGGAAATGTCATATGGTCAGATGAAACCAAAATAACTTTTTGGTAAAAACTCAACTTGCCGTGTTTGGAGGACAAAGAATGCTGAGTTGCATCCAAAGAACACCATACCTACTGTGAAGCATGGGGGTGGAAACATCATGCTTTGGCTGTTTTTCTGCAAAGGGAGCAGGACGACTGATCCGTGTAAAGGAAAGAATGAATAGGCCATGTATCGTGAGATTTTGAGTGAAAACCTCCTTCCATCAGCAAGGGCATTGAAGATGAAACTTGGCTGGGTCTTTCAGCATGACAATGATCCCAAACACACCGCCGGGCAACGGAGTGGCTTCGTAAGAAGCATTTCAAGGTCCTGGAGTGCCTAGCCAGTCTCCAGATCTTCAACCCCATAGAAAATCTTTGAGGGGAGTTGAAAGTCGTGTTGCCCAGCAACAGCCCCAAAACATCACTGCTCTAGAGGAGATCTGCATGGAGAATGGGCCAAAATACCAGCAACAGTGTGTAAAACTTGTGAAGACTTACAGAAAACGTTTGACTCTGTCATTGCCAACAACAGAAGGGTATATAACAAAGTATTGAGAAAACTTTTGTTATTGACCAAATACTTATTTTCCACCATAATTTGCAAATAAATTCATTAAAAATCCTACAATGTGATTTTCTGGATTTTTTTTCCTCATTTTGTCTGTCATAGTTGAAGTGTACCTATGATGAAAATTACAGGCCTCTCTCATCTTTTTAAGTGGGAGAACTTGCACAATTGGTGGCTGACTAAATACTTTTTTGCCCCACTGTATGTGATTTAGTGCATTATTACTGGGTAAGCATAATAAGCCACCTCAATTGCCTATTTTCAGCCATAGGTGTTTTTTAAAAACATTGTCATCTTAGTTACATTGATATGTCTTAGTTGTAGTGACATTCTAAATCCACCCTTCCAGTGGGATCAAGATAATCCAGATTTTCGGCATCAAAAAATGACATTCAATTATTATTAAAGGTCAGATTGGATTACCAAATCCGAATCCCTATCCAGAGGATCAGAATCAGTTCGCCACTAAGTGTGTTGTTGACGAAACCTGTTCTACTAGCATGAGTTATTATACTCGACACTGGCATAAATGTTTCAAATCGTGAATTCTAATTATTTCTGTGTTTGGTGTAGCCTTACCTTGGCCTTTTTTTGATAGCCGTGTGGTTCTCTCTTGGACAAGTTGTGGGTTACCTGTCAAGAGGAGACACACGGACGCCCGGCTGGCTTAGCTAGCCTAGCTAGCCTGGAGCCTCAAATGGAGGATGCTATCAAACATTTTCAACGCTGCAGGAGCTGTGTTAATTTTTGCTTTATTCCGGGACAATATGGACCGCCTGGACTTTCAATGTAACAACTGTTTGCTTGCAGAGGACTACAGGGGCGAAGTGGCAAACAAGTAGCGAACCTGGACAAGCTACTGGGGAAATCACGGACGCCTACTTTTTCTTTCACTTCTACCCCAGTAGCCGGACGCCGCTCTGGTCTGGTGGAAGTGTCGCCGCTGTGTCAGCTCTCCACAGCCGACTGGCTGGTACTCTGCAGGGATCCCTCCCGAATGGGTCTCCCCCTTCCCTAGAGAATGGAGCTAGAAGGATAATCCTGGATGACTTGGTGGATGTTCCTGTTCTCGATCCTACCAACCAGCCATGGAGATATGTCACTCGACGTGGAAGTCAAAGACAGCGTCCTCTGGCAACGGCACCTCCTTGGAGATGTTAAGCTTGGACCGGGCACAGACCAGAAACATTCCATTGATCAGGGACTGGGAGACTATTCAGGATCGAGGCAAAGATGAACGGAGCAAAGTATAGAGAGATCCCTGATGAAAACCTGTTCCAGAGTGCTCAGGACCTCAGACTGGGGCGATGGTTCACCTTCCAACAGGACAACGACCCTAAGCACACAGCCAAGACAATGCAGGAGTGGCTTCCGGACTTGAACCAGATCGAACATCTCTGGAGAGACCTGGAAATAGCTGTGCAGCAACGCTCCCCATCCAACATGACAGAGCTTGAGAGGATCTGCTGAGAAGAATGGGAGATACTCCCCAGATACAGGTGTCCCAAGCTTGTAGCGTCATACCCAAGAAGACTTGAGGCTGTAATCCCTGCCAAAGGTGCTTCAACAAATTACTGAGTAAAGGGTCTGAATATTTATGTAAATGTGATATTTCAGTTTTTATTTGTAATAAATTAAGAAACATTTATAAAAACCTGTTTTTGCTTTTTCAATATGAGGTATTGTGTGTAGATTGATGAGGAAAAAACAAATTAATCAATTTTAGAATAAGGCTGTAATTTAACAAAATGTGGAAAAAGTCAAGGGGTCTGAATACTTTCCAAAGGCACTGTAATCCAAGTAGTATCAGGAATTCCACATGACAGCTGTCTAGGCCTCTTACTTTTAAAATCTTTACTAATGACATGCCACTAACTTTAAGTAAAGCCAGTGTGTCTATCTATGCGGATGACTCAACACTAAACACGTCAGCTACTACAGCGACTGAAATGACTGCAACACTTAACAAAGAGTTGCAGTTAGTTTCAGAGTGGGTGGCAAAGAATAAGTTAGTCCTAGATATTTCAAAAACTAAAATAATTATATTTGGGACAAATCATTCACTAAACCCTAAACCTCAACTAAATATTTAATGAATAATGTGGAAATTGAGCAAGTTGAGGTGACTAAACTGCTTGGAGTAACCCTGGAATGTAAACTGTCATGGTCAAAACATGTTGATACAACAGTAGCTAAGATTGGGAGAAGTCTGTCCATAATAAAGCTCTGCTCTGCCTTCTTAACATCACTATCAACAAGGCATGTCCTACAGGCCCTAGTTTTGTCACACTTGGACTCCTGTTCAGTCGTGTGGTCAGGTGCCACAAAGAGGGACTTAGGAAAATTACAATTGGCTCAGAACAGCACGGCTGGCCCTTAAATGTACATGGAGAGCTAACCAACATTCCTGAATAATATGCATGTCAATCTCTCATGGCTCAAAGTGGAGGAGAGATTGACTTCATCACTACTTGTTTTTGTAAGAAGTATTGACATGCTGAATGTTTTAAACTACTAGCACACAGCGCAGACACCTCATGCATACCCTACAAGACATGCCACCAGAGGTCTCTTCACATTCCCTAAGTCCAGAACAGACTATGGGAGAGGCACAGTACTACATAGAGCCATGACTACATGGAACTCTATTCCACATCAGGTAACTGATGCAAGCAGTAGAATCAGATTTAAAAAACAGATAAAAATACACCTTATGGAACAGCAGGGACTGTGAAGACACACATACACAGGTACAGACACAGGCATACACACACACATGCTAGTACACGCACTCTACACACACGTACATTGAAATATTGTTGTATGGTGGTATTATACATTTTGTATTGTAGATATGTAGTGGTGTAATGTTATATGATGTACTGTTTTATCTTTTGTTTTATGTGTGATGTAAGTGCCATAATGTGTTTGGACCCCAGGAAGAGTAGCTCCTGCCTTAGCAGCAGCTAATGGGAATCCCTAATAAATACAAATAAATACAAATCGTAAATCAAACTTCATAAAAGTGCTAGGTGGATAGTAGTATTACAGAGAAACAACAACAAAACTACCAAAAAAATGTAATACGTTTTTCTTATTATATATATATATATTTTTAAACAGGACAAATCTGAGGGGGCACGTACCCGTCTGACCCCTATGGGGATGATGCCTCTGGTGTCCTGAGCCAATGAATAACAACAGGGTGGTAAGGTTGGGCAGAACTGCACCCTGGTATCGAAGAAGTGGCCCAACTAGCCTGTCTGGCTAAAGAGTGGGAGGGGCTTTCACCTGCAGTGAAAAGGTGTACTCTAACCTGAGCAAGGACAGAGAGGAGCAAACATACTTAGGGCCAGCAGTAACAATCCAGATAGTCAGTGACAGAGGACAGAGAGGAAGAGAGACAGTCACCAAGATTGATCAAAGCTCAAGATTTGAAAAGCATCCAGCTCCAAGATGCCAGCTCTGTGGCGCTCCACTTTCGTCCTGGTGATGGTACTGCTTGCCATTAGTAGGCCCAGCTTGGCATCTCAGGCCACAGGAAATGGAACAGAACATACTATCACCACCCTGCCCATCGTTATTTGGAAGTGGGAGGTAATTAAGGTCCCATACCTGGTGGCACTCTGGATCCTGGTCAGCTGGCTCTGCAAACTTGGTGAGTTCCATACATGTACATCAGTGGAAGCTGGTGACTTGAAAAATTAAGGAGGATGGGAGACTCACGGTATATGCTCGGAACACACGGAGATGACAAATGAGGGTATGAGGCATGAGTTGGGGTGTTCAGAGGCTTGACGTCAGTGCAGGACAGGGGTTGAGGTGTTCATAGGCTTCAGTGCAGGACAGGCTCATCATGGTCTGGACGTGTCGTTTTATTAATGTGTTTGTTATGAGAGACTCATTACTAAGCACTTCCCCGCACAAAACACATTGTGGGCGCTCCTCGTTTTTTAATGAAAGAGAGAGAAACTCATCGCTGTATATGCGTTTCATGACAATTGAACTCAGTCAGAACTTGTGGCTAGCATGAGTCCATTTCATGACAACAGTGAGTGATGGCGAGTAGGAATAACATGTTAGTGGCTTGAACTACAGCGCTGCATCTTGTGTGTCGCGGAGTAATCTTCAAGAAAAAAGATCCGGTAAACCAGGAAGCACACTGCTCCCTCTCACTCAAGCAGCTGCCAAATTGAGCAGAGACTGCTGCTAAGCAGAGAGCGCGCTCAACAAATAATTATACATTTACTCTGACACGTCATGACCGACACTTTAAGAAAGGTTGCTCTAATGTTTAGGTGTAGCCTAGGCTGCTGCAACATTTATGTTGAGTGAGTGTTTGCTTGTCTGTCCGGAGTGATTGTGTTATCACCTTTGCTAAATAAATACAAAAGGAAAGTGGAAAGCCTACTTGAGCGGCACAAATAAAGGGCTGCGTCGACCTCTCTCTTTAATCTCACTTTTAATGGATGATGTGATGGAAGCTATCAAATCATTCTGAATTGATTGACATCCCAGAAAAGACAGTCGAAAGTTCCATACGTTCAGCAAGAAAAGCATCATAACGTGAAATTATCTCTCCAAGCTCCATGTAGTTTCCCTCCTTGTAGTTGCCCTTGCATGCCCCAAAATGCAGTGGTGTCGACAAGGCGCTTGAGAACATCCCTGTTTCTTCTTACTTGCTCATTGTGCTGGTCAGTTTGAATACGCAGACCTTCGTCCATTACATGATCGATGCCGCTTTTTCCGAGAATCTTGAATCTGATGTGGGCATTTATATGCTCTCTTCTTTTGTTATGCTGTTTACCTTAATGAACGATGTTCTTCAGGTCACTGTGCCCCCCTATCACCCAAGGCTTTCCAAAAAGCAGGCAAGGCCAGCAACACAGGCAGCTTGATGGAAGGCTCCCTCTTAGCCAGCCATACTTTTACATTTACATTTTAGTAATTTAGCAGACGCTCTTATCCAGAGCGACTTACAGTAGAGTGCATACATTTTATGACATTTTTTTTACATACTGAGACAAGGATATCCCTACCGGCCAAACCCTCCCTAACCCGGACGACGCTATGCCAATTGTGCGTCGCCCCACGGACCTCCCGGTTGCGGCCGGCTGCGACAGAGCCTGGGCGTGAACCCAGAGACTCTGGTGGCGCAGCTAGCACTGCGATGCAGTGCCCTAGACCACTGCGTTCAATACCAATTCGTATTGAACGCCCTCAGCTTTTCATCCTTCTTCATCAAACTGATCTCAGGCAGAGGTCGACCCTCGGTTTCCATGTACACCTGAGAATGAAAGGGGTTCTTCAACAAAAAGTCCACAGCATTTTCAGTAGCATTTGCCATTCTGCCAACCTGGCGGCAAAAATTACATGCTTGCACTGGTAGCTAGCTACTGCTACCAGTGCTAAGGCAAATGAAAATATAATTCACTATCTGGACACAAAAATAAAGTTCAAAAACCAAGAAAACAATTAATAATATACCTCCTCTGTCTCCTGTAACTTGAAGAAACTAATTTGACTTGAAAAATGCTCAACTATCACTTTTCACTCTCAATCTCTAACCAATAATGTCAACGACTTACCAAGCTTCTCAACACATAGAACCCCCCATAATGCTCTGCGGAACAACCCCAATACAACACACTAGGTTCATTCTCTGATCCTAATCTTATGGTTGGATGGACAACATGTCAGTTCATACTGCAAAAGCTTTGATTGGTTGGAGGTCGTCCTCCGGAAGTGGTCATATTTACCATGTTGGTCTATGGAAGGGGGTTAGGCCTACGAGCCTCCTAGGTTTTGTATTGAAGTTAATGTAGCCAGAGGAAAATGGAAGCTAGCTGTCAACCGGCTACACCATAATGCTACCCCAGAGAGTGCTGTTGAAATTACTATAGACCTTAATTGAAAAACAGTGTGTTTAAATAAATTATTTAGTGAAATATTAATATATTTAGTGTAGTTTTATCTATAAAGGATAACTTTTGTTTCACTATTTTTATGAAATTTCATTGAGGAGGACAGTCCTACCCTTCCTCCTCTGAGGAGACTCCACTGATTTACATCCCCTTCCCCAAGCTACTCATCTTTATAGTATTTCATCGTACCATAGATTGCCACCCTCTATTCAGGCTCTGAGAGTTTGTTTGCTTACACTTTACTTTACCCTGAGTGATAAGAACCAACATTAAACTGTCATAATCAATACATAACAGATGTTATAAACCAAGCTGGTGTCAGCTTAAGACAATGACTTTACACTGTCATGACACAGCAAATTAACTGTGTGTTAGTGTAAAATTCTTCTTTGTAGATTTGGATGTCAGTTAACCATTTAATTGATGCAGGACTTATTTATGTGTTTCGACAGAAAATAGATAATGTAATTTGTACTAATGTATATGCGTATGTACAGATATGAGTTATGGAGTGTCATCTTTTGAACGTTAATTGTTAAAGGTAATGGAGCGTCTACCGTGTTGTGTTATGTTTAGGTCTTGTTTGTTGTGGTGACATGGTGGTCAATAGCAATGTGAGTGTACACAACAGACACAATTGAGATGTGACATTGATTACACTTTGTGTGTTTGTGTAAATGTGCATACACTGTGCATAGATAGGTACAGTGCCTTCAAAGTATTCACACCCCTTGAATTTTTACACATTTTGTTATTACAAAGTGGGATTAAAATGGATTTAATTGTATTTTTTTCAATGATCTACACAAAATACAACAAAAAAAGTGGAAGAAAAGTCTAACATTAGTAAAAAAAAAAAAAATATACAGTATATATGAAAAACACACTAATATACTGTATCCTGAAAAGATAAGTATTCAACTCCCTGAGTCAATACATGTTGGAATCACCTTTGTCAGTGATTAAAGCTGTGAGTCTTTCTTTCTTTTCTTTCTCTAAGAGCTTTGCGAACCTGTATTGTACAATAGTTGCACATTATTCTTTTAAAAAATCTTCAAACTCAGTCAATATAATTGTTGATCATTGCTAGACAGGCATTTTCAAGACTTGCTATAGATTTTCAAGCCAATTTAAGTCAAACTAGAGGTGTGCCGAGTACTCGTATTTTTTGTAATTATCCGTGATGGGAAACATTATTTTCAGCAGTCAGCACGCATCTCTCTTTCACTCAAATAGTGTGAAGCGCTGTAATGCTCTAAACAACTATTGGCTAGTTCTTCTGTCTGTAAAGAAATGGGCAGGGTATTGTTGTAGCCTGCTGCAACGATTGGTTTAGAACAAGTCGCTCTCCCTCTGCGCTCATTTCCCCAGAGAGACTCACGCGCGGCTTTAATTCACTCATCTCAGGGCACAATTCTCCCCTTTTCCAAACATTGTGTATTAAATCAGAATCCGTATCTAGTCGTTGTTCAATCTACTTATTTCTTGTCGACTTTGCTGAGGCCATATGGTTATTTTTGTCTGTCTACTTGGCATTGTTTAGTAGGCCTACTTTGTCTGTCATTATAATTAGTCCATTGCCGACAACGTCTGTGTTATGTCGTGATCCAAGCCCATGCTTGCTTGCTATTATTATTTATTTGAATGCGCACAGGCATATTCACCGAGAGACATATCATTAGAAAATAAAATGCCAAATGTATATGGTTCATTTTTATTCCACATTTTTAAAGGGGTAGATTGTTTATTTTTATAATACAAAAGTTTTGCTCCTCCCAAATGTGAAACAATATATGGGGTAAACAAATTAGCCTACCTTCATCTAAATCTGTGTCTGGAATAAATGCAGGCAGTAGTAGCCAGCCATGCATTAGGCTATTTATGTGCATTTTTATCTGTCGGGGTCGTTTAAAAATGTGTGTGAATGAGTGAAAGAACAACGATGCACTCTGAGATGCACTCTTGAGTGATAGCGCTGTAATGCACACTTGAGGTATAGGCTTTACCGGCATTTAAAGCTTTTGGGTTTTCCAATCACGAGTAAATCCGATTACGAGTATCAAGTGTGATAAAATGAATATGATTCTGAATACGAGTATGACGAATCAGTACACCCCTAGTCAAAACTGTAACTAGGACATTCAGGAACATTCAATGTTGTCTTGGTAAGCAACTCCAGTGGATATTTGGCCTTGTGTTTTAGGTTATTGTCCTACTGAAAGGTGAATGTGTCTCCCAGTGGCTGTTGGAAAGCAGACTGAACCATGTTTTCCTCTAGGAATTTGCCTGTGATTAGCTCTATTCTGTTTCTTTTCATCATAAAAACTCCCTAGTTATTGCCAATGACAAGCATACCCATAACATTATGCAGCCATCACCATGCTTGAAAATAAATATGAAGCGTGGTACTCAGTGATTGTTGTGTTGGATTTGCACCAAACATACACTTCGTATTCAGGACATAAAGTACATTTCTTGCCACATTTTTTGCAGTTTTACTTAATACCTTATTGCAAACAGGATACATGTTTTGGAATGTATTTATTCTGTACAGGCTTCCTTCTTTTCACTCTGTCTATTAGGTTAGTATTGTGGAGTAACAATGTTGTTGCTCCATCCTCAGTTTTCTCCTAGAATAGCCATTCAACTCTGTAATTGTTTTAAATTGGACTCATGGTGAAATACCTGAGTGGTTTCCTTCCTCTCCGGCAACTTAGCTAGGACGGACGCCTGTATCTTTGTAGTGACTAGGTGTATCGATACACCACCCAAAGTGTAATTAATAACTTCCCTGTGCTCAAAGGGATATTCACTGTCTGCTTCTTCTTTGCGAGGCATTGGAAAACCTCCCTGGTCTTTCTGGTTAAATCTGTGTTTGAAATTCACTGCTCGACTGAGGGACCATAAAATTGTTGTATGTTTGGGGTACAGAGAAGAGATAGTCATTCAAAAATCATGTTAAACACTATTATTGCACACAGAGTGAGTGTGACTTGTTGTGACGTATGTGACTTGTTAAGCAAATTTTTACTCCTGAACTGATTTAGGCTCGCCATAACAAAGGGGTTGAATACTTATTTACTCAAGACATTTTAGCTTTTAATTTGTGATGAATTTGTAAACATTTTGAAAAACATAATTCCACTTTGGCATTATGTGTCACTCCCTGACCTTAGAGAGCCGTTTTATTTCTCTATTTGGTTAGGTCAGAGTGTGATGTGGGGTGGGCATTCTATGTTTTGTTTTCTATGTTTCTTTATTTCTATGTTTTGGCGGGTATGGTTCTCAATCAGAGACAGCTGTCTATCGTTGTCTCTGATTGGGAATCATACTTAGGTAGCCCTTTTTCCCTCCTTTCAGGGTGGGTAGTTATCTTTGTTAGTGGCACTATAGCCCTGTAAGCTTCACGGTTGGTTTTTCGTTTCTTGTTTTGTTGGCGACATTTTAAATAAAAAGAGAAATGTACGCTCACCACGCTGCACTTTGGTCCACTTCTTCCATCGGCCGTGACATTATGGGGTATTGTGTGTAGGCCAGTGACCAAAAAATCTCAATTGAATCCATTTTAAATTCAGGCTGTAACACACAAAATGTGGAAAAAGTAAAGGGGTGTGAATAGTTTCTGAAGAAGATGTACATAAAGATACAGTACATGTGGGGAGTGTGTTTGCCATGCATATGATGGAGGAAATGCACAGCATTGATGAGTATTGCAGGCAGATATAGATTTACATATGGGCTCTCCTTGCAGATTACCTCAAATTTTGCTGGTCATTATTCCGTTCATTTTACCCTATGCTGACGTCTGTGAAACAGCCCCTCAAAACATAACCACAGTATTTACACTGGTGACTCTGAGGAGCACTTATCAAACAGCTTCAAGAATACAACACAAGCTAATACTTATTTGACGCCATTAACATTAGCATTGTTTTACAGAACTAATAGAAAAATGTATGTCACGTGTCTGACCTTATTTCCTTTGTTTAGTCTTTATTTAGTTGGTCAGGACGTGAATTGGGTGGGTATTATCTATGTTGTCTGTTTCTATGTGGGGTTTTCTCGTTTGGCCTGATATGGTTCTCAATCAGAGGCAGCTGTCATTCATTGTCTCTGATTGGGAACCATATTTAGGTATCCTGTTTTCTGTTGGGGTTTGTGGGTGATTGTCTATGTGTAGTGTTTGTGTCAGCACTATTGTTATTTAGCTTCACGGTTGTCACTTTGTTGTTTTTGTAGTGTTCAGTTTCTTTCATTAAATAATGACGAACACTTACCTCGCTGCGTATTGGTCCTCCGATCCTGACGAGACTCTCCTCGTCAGATGAGGAGGACGAAGACAGCCGTGACAATGTAACTACATAAGCACAGTTGAGTATAACACCGTGAAGGTTATTACATTTACATTTAAGTCATTTAGCAGACGCTCTTATCCAGAGCGACTTACAAGTTGGTGCATTCACCTTATGATATCCAGTGGAACAGCCACTTTACAATAGTGCATCTAACTCTTTTAAGGGGGGGGGGGGGGGTTAGAAGGATTACTTTATCCTATCCTAGGTATTCCTTAAAGAGGTGGTGTTTCAGGTGTTTCCGGAAGGTGGTGATTGACTCCGCTGACCTGGCGTCGTGGGGGAGTTTGTTCACCATTGGGGTGCCAGAGCAGCGAACAGTTTTGCCTGGGCTGAGCGGGAGCTGTACTTCCTCGAGGTAGGGAGGCGAGCAGGCCAGAGGTGGATGAACGCAGTGCCCTTGTTTGGGTGTAGGCCTGATCAGAGCCTGAAGGTACGGAGGTGCCGTTCCCCTCACAGCTCCGTAGGCAAGCACCATGGTCTTGTAGCGATGCGAGCTTCAACTGGAAGCCAGTGGAGAGAGCGGAGGAGCGGGGTGACGTGAGAGAACTTGGGAAGGTTGAACACCAGACGGGCTGCGGCGTCTGGATAGTTGTAGGGTTTAATGGCACAGGCAGGGAGCCCAGCCAACAGCGAGTTGCAGTAGTCCAGACGGGAGATGACAAGTGCCTTGATTAGGACCTGCGCCGCTTCCTGTGTGAGGCAGGTCGTACTCTGCGAATGTTGTAGAGCATGAAACCTACAGGAACGGGTCACCGCCTTGATGTTAGTTGAGAACGACAGCGTGTTGTCCAGATCACGCCAAGGTTCTTAGCACTCTGGGAGGAGGACACAATGGAGTTGTCAACCGTGATGGCGAGATCATGGAACGGGCAGTCCTTCCCCGGGAGGAAGAGCAGCTCCGTCTTGCCGAGGTTCAGCTTGAGGTGGTGATCCGTCATCCACACTGATATGTCTGCCAGACATGCAGAGATGCGATTCGCCACCTGGTTATCAGAAGGGGGAAAGGAGAAGATTAATTGTGTGTCGTCTGCATGCAATGATAGGAAAGACCATGTGAGGATATGACAGAGCCAAGTGACTTGGTGTATAGCGAGAATAGGAGAGGGCCTAGAACAGAGCCCTGGGGGACACAGTGGTGAGCACGTGGTGCGGAGACAGATTCTCGCCACGCCACCTGATAGGAGCGACCTGTCAGGTAGGACGCAATCCAAGCGTGGGCCGCGCCGGAGATGCCCAACTCGGAGAGGGTGAGAGGAGGATCTGATGTTCACTGTATCAAAGGCAGCCGATAGGTCTGAAGGATGAAGCAGAGGAGAGAGAGTTAGCTTTAGCAGTGCGGAGCGCCTCCGTGACACAGAGAGAGCAGTCTCAGTTGAATGACTAGTCTTGAAACCTGACTGATTGGATCAAGAAGGTCATTCTGAGAGAGATAGCAGGAGAGCTGGCCAAGGACGGCACGTTCAAGAGTTTGGAGAGAAAAGAAAGAAGGGATACTGGTCTGTAGTTGTTGACATCGGAGGGATCGAGTGTAGGTTTTTTCAGCAGGGGTGCAACTCTCGCTCTCTTGAAGGCGGAAGGGACGTAGCCAGCGGTCAAGGATGAGTTGATGAGCGAGGTGAGGTAAGGGAGAAGGTCTCCGGAAATGCCTGGAGAAGAGAGGAGGGGATAGGGTCAAGCGGGCAGGGTTTGGGCGGCCGGCCGTCATAAGACGCGAGATTTCATCTGGAGAAAGAGGGGAGAAAGAGGTCAAAGCACAGGGTAGGGCAGTGTGAGCAGAACCAGCGGTGTCGTTTGACTTAGCAAACGAGGATCGGATGTCGTCGACCTTCTTTTCAAAATGGTTGACGAAGTCATCCGCAGAGAGGGAGGAGGAGGGGGGGAGGGGGAGGAGGATTCAGGAGGGAGGAGAAGGTGGTAAGAGCTTCCTAGGGTTAGAGGCAGATGCTTGGAATTTAGAGTGGTAGAAAGTGGCTTTAGCACAGAGACAGAGAGGAGAATGTAGAGAGGAGGGAGTGAAAGGATGCCAAGTCCGCAGGGAGGCGAGTTTTCCTCCATTTCCCGCTCGGCTGCCCGGAGCCCTGTTCTGTGAGCTCGCAATGAGTCGTCGAGCCACGGAGCAGGAGGGGAGGACCGAGCCGGCCTGGAGGATAGGGGACATAGAGAGTTAAAGGATGCAGAAAGGGAGGAGAGGAGGGTTGAGGAGGCAGAATCAGGAGATAGGTTGGAGAAGGTTTGAGCAGAGGGAAGAGATGATAGGATGGAAGAGGAGAGAGTAGTTATGAAATCAGTACCTTGCGTGTCCGTGGTTATAAAGGAATACACAGAATGCATTATGCTCCATACATAAATACGGTGTGTTACAGTAGAAATGACATCACACGATATACAGAAACATTATTATAATAAGATAATAAGGCACTTACTTTGATAGAAATGCACACAGTAATTATTAGTAAGGAAAACAACAATGAAGGCAATGCGCCGGAGCTAAAAGTTCTGTCAGGTTCTGTTTTGACTGGAGATGCGCAAATGTCTGCATACTTGACCTGAGGAAACAATGGTAGAGTGCTTGGGCTTCATCAAAGAGAGGAGTTTGTCCGACTCATCTAGCTAATCCTTGCCCAACATTAGCATAGAATTCCTCCGCCACAGTGAAATGGGCTACTTTCTTTGTGAATTAATGAGGCGGAACGCACCTACCTCACTGTTACAAAATCATGTAAAATTGACAAGTTGAAACATTTTCTATAGATAATTAACAGGCAGCGTGCCTTGGTTTGAGGGCAGCTATGGTTAAATATTCTTTATTTGTCAAAAAGCAGTCAAGCATCGATCATCAAGTGACCAGAATCAGACCTTCAATATTTATTTGAAAGGAGCTTCAAGATCACTGTGCACTTTCACCACCCTGTGAAGTTCATCATAAGTTATTTCATCTGTAGCTTAATAAACTGCATGGTTTCCCGAGTCTAAGTGGGATGACCACACACCATATCATCGAGTGACTCCAAGTTTACTTCGACATGATGGTTTTTATATCAATATATTTGCACATAAATGCATATCCACCGCCATTTCTACCATAATTAATTTTACCAGCACAAAAAGATCCCACCATGTCGAAGGAACCAATTATCTGTCAGCATTTATATTTTACTCGCATAAAAAACTGTAGACAGAAATGTGGTTAATGAGTGAATTCTGACATCACATGTATAAGAAAACTCACTCAGGGGTTTAGAGACCGTTAGAGATATTTGGAACTCATGCGTGAAAAGGTTAATCTTTAATATCCATAATATTTATGATTATTTATTTGAATTGCGCGCCCTCCAGTTTCACCGGAAGTTGTCCCTAGCAGGACGCCTAGCCCTATTAACTGAGCTTCAGGCTGACAGAGGCAACACTTAAAACACCTAAGCAAAAGATATAGCCCTGAGTCCTCTGGTTGGATGACAAATCCAGAGGTTACTGTTCAGTTAGTGAAAATGTTCATTTTGAGATAGAAGCCAGCCGGCTTGGTAAGAATTGAGCCTGTGGACGAAGTTAAAGAAGGAGTGATAGCATGAAATCTGAAAAAGCATTACCGACTTTAAAAACTTGCCTCTCTCCACTAATCCAGACTGAGTGAGTGATGAGAACATTTATAACGGCACATTGCTGGTTAGTCATACTCCAGGGACAGAAAAAATTACACTTTCTCAGTCTTCTGAAACATTTGAATCCTTTTGCTTTACCGTTTAGTTCCGGCTTTGAGTTTCAACACCTGCCTTTGTGTAAAGCCCAATAATGTTGCCAGGTAGAAACAGATGTCAATGTCAGACTCCCTAGTATCCTGTGGACATCTTGATCCCGTTATTGATCAACAATCAAAAAAATGTAAGGAGGCCGCAGCCTGTAGGCCTATTCATAAAGCGTCTTAAAGTAGGAATGCTGATCTATGATCAGGTCCTCCCAGTCCATGAGATATGCAGTAAGATCTTTAAGCCACAACAGAGCATATAGTAGATCAGCACTCCTACTCTAAGATTCTTTATGAATACAACTCCAGGGATCAAGAAGGTGTAAGGAGGCCTGACTAATTAGCTAACTACGCTAAAATGTTGCCAGCATCTTGGCTGTGAAAAATGTATGTTTACTTCAAAGATTTATCAGGCAGTGAGCAGCATTTTTGAGACCACAGCCCAGATTCACAAAACCATCTTAAGAAGACATTTCTTCCTAAGTGCCATTTTTTCCCTTAACTTTATTCTTAAGAAGAAACTTACAAAAAGTTGATATTCCTCAATAAAGTTCTTGAAAATGTTCTTAAGTTTCTTCCCATGTTTCTTCTTAAGGAAGTAGTTAAGAAAAAATGTGATTCTTGAAAATAAAGTTATTGGATTTCTTAATGTTCTTAAGATAGCTAAACCCTTAGCTTATTCTCATGGACGTGAGAAAATAAGCTAATGAAAGAAATTGAACATGTTTAATTGAAAAAAATCAGTATTGATTGTTTGAAATCCCCCCCCAAAAAGAAATTGACCATTAATATCAGTAACAAATATGCAAGTTAGTAGGCTAACTCGGTTGCATAGCAACAATCATCTTAAGATAGTTAAGAACTTCTAAGAAAATCATAAATTCTTAAGAAATGTTTGAGGAATTGCACCTAAACTTTCTTATGAACTTCTTTCTTTTTTTAAGAAGCTTCTTATGTTTTTGCGTAAGAAGTGTTTTGTGAATCTGGGCCCAGGGCCTGGTTTCGCAAAAGCATTTTCAGGCTAAGTTGATTGTTAGAACCTTCGTAGGAGCATCATTAAATCTCTGAGCTGTTTCCCAAAACCATTGTTTCTAAAGTTTCTCTTGAAACAGCTTGTTATTTAATGACTGCCTCAGACCACTCGTAGAACAGCTAAGGTTGTCGTTAGATGCTTTTGCGCCCTTCCGGGTCACTTTATACTCAGAAGATATCCCCTAAACATAAAATCAAGATATTTATCTGTCTTCCTGTGACCACCGATAACTTCAGAACAAATGTGACTACACATACAAAGTTACCAATTTCTCTGCATTGTTACTAACAAACGAAAAATACAAATTTGATTAAATGAAAACCGAGATGACTGTATTAGAAATATAAATACAGTGTAGGCTACATACTGTAGATCTGTTATTTCAATGACATTACAATCAATTTCATGCTCATTCAGTTGAGTTTAATTGAGCTATTTGTATGTTACTGTCTGTAATTTTTGCATCAATACATTTCAGTATGTTTAACATGTGCACAATAATGTGCCAAATCTTGATTTTGTGCATTATTATAGGGTAAGCATTATAATAAGCTGCCTCAATATTTGTAGCTATAGGTGATAATATCTCTGGATCGGATCTGATCCCTTGTCAGTATTGTGGATTAATTATAATGTTATAATGTTAAAATATGAAAAGTAGAATGCTGATCCGAGAGCAGTGCTGCCTTTCTTTCAATCCACGACGCACTTAGTGAACATTTTCTCTGCATGATGTTTTGGGAAATGCGTGTTACATCTTCGGCCATTGTAGGAAAGATGCATCATTAAAACATTCGTAAGCCTAAGTACAATCGCTATGGGGAAACCGGGCTCAGGTCTGTTTGACTTGGCTCCACCTGAATCTACCAAATTATGAACTTTTGTCTTTCATTCACTCTGCGTATCTCTGAATTTGTCTCTTTTGTCCTTGTCTTGCTCTGTTCACCAACAGTATTCCAGCTGAACCCCTGCCTGACCAGAGTGATCCCGGAGAGCGGCCTCCTCATTTGCATCGGTTGGGTCCTGGGCGGCATCATCTATGGGGCAGACAAGGTGCAGACCTTCAGGCTGCAGCCC
This sequence comes from Salvelinus sp. IW2-2015, assembly GCF_002910315.2. Lineage (NCBI taxonomy): Eukaryota > Metazoa > Chordata > Actinopteri > Salmoniformes > Salmonidae > Salvelinus > Salvelinus sp. IW2-2015. The sequence continues at coordinate 25,482,484 of NC_036869.1, read as the reverse complement.
TTCACCTTCTTCTTCTACCTGCTGCCCCAGATCGTCCTGGACGCGGGCTACTCCATGCCCAACAAGCTGTTCTTCGGCAACTTGGGCGCCATCCTGGTTTACGCTGTTATTGGCACCTGCTGGAACGCTGCCACTTTGGGACTCGCCCTTTGGGGGTGCTGGTTGGGCGGGGCCATGGGTAAGGCAGGCACACCTATGCGTCCCAAATAGCACCGGATTTCCTATGCTAGTGCACTACTTTTGACCAGATGACCCTGGTCAATAGCAGTGCACTATATAGGGAATAGGGTGCCATTTGGGACAGGCCCAACCAAAGCCTGAACTGACCACCATAGAGCAGATCAACATAAAAGACAGGTTCTTCTATAGTTTTCCGATGACTGAAACTGGCATTTGTGAGGTCCTCAGAGTTAATGTGTAAGATAGATCAAAGGTCTGAGATCATAACACCTTTTACCCTGGGCCTCTGTAGGTAATATCGACACTGGTCTCCTGCAGTTGTTGTTGTTTGGGAGTCTGATTGCTGCTGTGGATCCCGTGGCTGTGATTGCTGTGTTTGAGGAGGTCCATGTCAACGAGGTCCTGTACATCCTGGTGTTTGGGGAGTCCCTTCTCAACGACGGCGTCACAGTGGTCAGTCTCACAAACTTGATCATCCTCATTCATCATTATTAGGTTGCGTCCCAAATTGCACACTTTTCCCTATATCAGCCATACTCAATAGGCGGTGTCAATGCGGACTGTGGGCCTCAAGCTACAATGTCGTTATTTGGCAGGGCATCAGCAGTTTTACTTTTTTATTGTCAGTCATTGCTTACCTTAGAGAGCTATTTATTACAGTTAATCAACTAGCCCATGTCAGCAAAAAAATTTAGCTAGGTTTTTCAGCCCATTGATTTTGTTGTAATGTTCGAATTGCTCAGATATCACATGAACACACATAAGAAAACATGGAAAAATCTATTTAATTGCAGGATTAAAACTGCACAAATGTTTTTTTTTTCACTACGCCCATTATGACAATCCGATAATGACAATATCCATCTGGACCTTTCCCATCCTAGGAAATATGCGAGGTTTTACCTTCTGAAATAGTATTTGAATACCCCTGTCCTAAATAATGCACTACTTTTGATTAGCTTCCTTTCAGTTGGTAGCCTACTGTTCGTATCGTTCCATTTTCTTCCTCTGAAAACGCTTTCACGTCCGTGTCGTTGTTGCTGAGGATCATTAGCCATAGTTGATCATACTTCATGTAAGAAAATTGTCATGTAGGCTAATTAAATCATTATGGAGAGCAGACCAAGCTGTAACAGTTTGAACCTGACGCATGGCACAATAGTTGGGCCTGTCATCCCACTGGGCACACCACGTCATTTCAATGTGGACATTTAGGTAATATTTGCTTGAGATGTTGATCAATGAGATTTCAACCGTTATTCACCCACTCAAAAAGGCAGACGGAGTTTGTTGAATTCCCAATGTGTTATAACACTTCTTTCAACCATCTAAAAGCACAAGCACATACCAATGGATAAACAATGTCTTATTTTTGGTTTAGTTGTCATCTAAATGTGTTTCGACCAATTTAAATGCACAGAAAAGTACAAGTGTCTTTATTTATACCACAACTTAATGTGTTATCACTGTGCTTCATCTAGAAACACAATCAAATGACCTGAATTGCAGTTGAGATTACATTAAAAGTACATAGTGCAAGTCATCAATGCTGTTCGAGATTCTGCGCAGATTATTATAGCAATTGTGAAGAGCTCTAAAAAAAGACCTGCATCCTTTTCATGCTACAGTGTCTTCAGAAAGTATTCATACCACTTGACTTATTCAAAAAAAAATTGTGTTACAGCCTGAATTCAAAATTGATTAAATATACACTACCATTCAAAAGTTTGGGGTCACTTAGAAATGTCCTTGTTTTTGAAAGAAAAGCTACTTTTTTGTCCATTAAAATAACATAAAATTGATCAGAAATACAGTGTAGACATTGTTAATGTTGTAAATGACTATTGTAGCTGGAGGCCCAGCTTACAGAGGCCCATTTTCAGCAACCATCACTCCTGTGTTCCAATGGCACGTCGTGTCTAGCTAATCCAAGTTTATAATTTTAAAAGGCTAATTGATCATTAGAAAACTGTTTTGCAATTATGTTAGCACAGCTGAAAACTGTTGTCCTGATTAAAGAAGCAATAAAACGGGCCTTCTTTAGAGTATCTGGAGCATCAGCATTTGTGGGTTCGATTACAGGCTCAAAATGGCCAGAAACAAATACCTTTCTTCTGAAACTCGTCAGTCTGTTCTTGTTCGGAGAAATTAAGGCTATTCCATGCGATAAATTGCCAAGAATCTGAAGATCTCGTACAACGCTGTGTACTACYCCCTTCACAGAACAGCGCAAACTGGCTCTAACTAGAATATAAAGAGGAGTGGGAGGCCCCAGTGCACAACTGAGCAAGAGGACAAGTACATTAGCGTGTCTAGTTTGAGAAACAGACGCCTCACAAGTCTTCAACTGGCAGATTCATTAAATAGTACCCGCAAAACACCAGTCTCAACGTCAACAGTGAAGAGGCGACTCCGGGATGCTGGCCTTCTAAGCAGAGCTCCTCTGTCCTGTGTCTGTGTTCTTTTGCCCATCTTAATCTTTTCTTTTTATTGGCCAGTCTGAGATATGGCTTTTTCTTTGCAACTGCCTAGAAGGACAACCATCTCGGCAGCACTCCACCAATCAGGCCTTTTTGGTGGAGTGCCCAGATGGAAGCCACTTCTCAGTAAAAGGCACATGACAGCCCGCTTGGAGTTTGCCAAAAGGCACCTAAAGGACTCTCAGACCATGAGAAACCAGATTCTCTGGTCTGATGAAACCAAGATTGAACTCTTTGGCCCGAATGCCAAGCGTCACATCTGGAGGAAACATGGCACCATGGTGAAGCATTGTGGAGGCAGCATCATACTCTATGGGGATGTATTTCAGCGTCAGGGACTGGGAGACTAGTCAGGATTGAGGGAAAGATGAAGGAGAAAAGTACAGAGAGATCCATGATGAAAACCTGCTCCATAGTGCTCTGGACCTCAGACTGGGGGCACAGGACAGCGACCCTAACCACACAGCCAAGACAATGCAGGAGAGACTTTGGGACAAGTCACTGAATGTCGTTGAGTAGCCTAACCAGAGCCAGGACTTGAACCAGATCGAACATCTCTGGAGAGACCTGAAAATATCTGTGCAGCGACGCTCCCCATCCAACATGACAGAGCTTAAGAGGATCTGCAGAGAAGAATGGGAGAAACTCAGGTGTGCCAAGCTTGTAGCATCATACCCAAGAAGACTCGAGGCTGTAATCGCTGCCAAAGGGGCTTTAACAAAGTACTGAGTAAAGGGTCTGACAACTTATGTAAATATTATATTTCAGTTTTGTATTTGTAATAAATGTGCAAACATTTCTAAAAACCTGTTTTTGCTACGTCATTATGGGGTATTGTGTGTAGATTCATGAGGATTTGTTTTATCAATTTAAAATAAGGCTGTAAAGTAACAGAAATTTTTAAAAAGTCAAGTGGTCTGAATGCTTACCAAATGCACTGTATAACTATCCAAGCAGAGCATACATCTCCTTCAAATCTTGATATCTGGTTGCGTTGACAAACAAAAACAATTTAATATCCATTTTGTCTTCAATTTAATAACTTGTATGTGGGATTCACGTATCCATCTCAACCAAAAATCAAGATCAAATCAAATCAAACTTTAAATATACTTAACTTTTGAGGATTGAGATGAAGGCGTTTATAAAACATATTAAAACATACACCACATGACCAAAAGTTTGTGGACACCTGCTCATCGAACATCTCATTCTAAAATCATGGGCATTAATATGGAGTTGTTCCCTCCTTTGCTGCTATAAACAGCCTCCACTGTACTGGGAAGGTATTCCACTAGATCTTGGAACATTGCTGCGGGGACTTGTTTCTATTCAGCCACAAGAGCATTCGTGAGGTTGGGCACTGATGTTGGGCGATTGATTAATGATTAACTTGTAGACTAAACTTGTAATCAACCAAAGCTTGAAAACCCAGGCATACAGTATATGTATTGTCTATTTTTAGTTGGATCCTGGGTTGAAACACACTATATATACAAAAGTATGTGGACACCCCTACAAATTCTGGATACGGCTGTTTCAGCAATACCCGTTGCTGACAGGTGTATAAAATCGAGCACACAGCCATGCAATCTCCAGTAGACAAACATTGGCAGTAGAAAAGCCTTACTGAAGAGCTCAGTGACTTTCAACGTGGTACCGTCATAGGATGCCACCTTTCCAAATAGTGAGTTCATCAAATTTCTGCCCTGCTAGAGCTGCCTCTGTCAACTGGAAGTGATGTTATTGTGATGTGGAAACTTAAATTATATTTAAAAAATGTAGATATGAACATTTGTTGTATCGCTGAGAAAAGGGGACACAGTCTTCCAGCCTTGGAAATCATCCACTGCTCTACACACATGAACTGAAATTAGGCTAACTATTACAAGTTTAGCAACAATAGCTGTAGATAGATCAACTTTCCAGTAGGAGGTGCTGCCTGGCATATACTTTTTTTCTGATAGTGGATATAATGTTGAAGATCTGACTTTGTTTCAGGTACAAATTCGACATATTTTATACAAGGTTTATCTATGTTGAAAATGGGTTACCATGATGACATAATCCTGGGGTAGAAATGTCACCCTCAAAACAACAGTTGCTGACTTTTTACAAATCCAATGTATTTTCCACGTAGATTCCACATCACAATTTGTTGACAAATTACATTGAACATTAATTCAACCTTTTTGTGCCCAGTGGGATTGTATTTAAGTAAAAGTTTTACCCTCAATTCAATCTTTGCAACGCTGGTTGAAATTAGATCAACCAGTACTGTTTTCAAAACCTTTGCAAATCTAAATGTGTTTTATGCTCATATTCCATATCACAATACGTTGATAAATTACATTGAAACAATGTTGATTCAGCCTTTTTTTTTTTGTGCGTAAGGCGCTCTAACCGTGTTTGTCCCATGATGCAGCCTAAGGTTGATAAAAAATTATATATATATATATATATATTTCACTCTAAGTGTTTTTAAATCTACACATGGGTTTTGAAACAGAGATAAATATGCAGATGCATCTTTCATTAATCTCCATTCTGAACACCTTCTCCATAAACTACATACTAATGTTGTGCCAAACAAATTCAGTATTTAAAGGGATTGCTTTAGACAAATGAACCAAAAAACTCCTTGATCAAATTGGTAGGCCACCCAGTGGGTGTGTTTTCTGGCATTTAATTAAATGTATTCAGTGCGCACAAGGGTGCCACACACACCAACCTCGTTACACACGTGCATAGGGTAAGTCTGAATACGCCCCTTGGTAAGGAATAGGGTGCCATTTGGGACACACCTAATGTGTATACTACAGTTTTTTGCAAAACACATTTACTTAACTTTTTGTAATGTGTTAAATAAGAAGTATGTGGACATCCACGTGTAATGACATTCATCATTGGAAACCTTAACCCGACAAATGAAGTACAAAGGCAATACACAAGACAAGGCATGTTGACAAAACTGCACCGGTCAGTCACACGCTTTACTTCAGAGAATGCTGTCTGTTTGTAGGCCTACATAACATAAATCATATACAAATGGTCCAAGAATACCATTTTAATCTAATGGATTATATTACACAATTGATTCAATTAATTGACACACATTAAATCATGTAATGTTCAATTTATTTGGTTGCTTAACCTCCCCAACTCCTCAGTGACCGGTCATCTTTATTTCCATGCTCCCTCAGGTGCTGTTCAATGTGTTTGATGCATTTGTGTCGCTTGGAGGGGGACAAATCGACGCTGTAGAGATCATCAAAGGCATAAGTAAGTAAGAGCGCCACACCTTGGCTACGTCCAAAATTGCACCCTATTCCTTATATATTGCAATTATTTTACATAGTCATTTAGTCAAAATTAGTCATTTTAGGAGACTCTCTTATGCAGAGCAACTTACAGTAGTGAGTGCATACATTTTTCCCAACTTCCTTATATAGTGCACTCATCTGCGCTTTGTAAGGAATAAGGTGCCAGTGTTTGATTCTCAGGCCAACAAATAGAGCCCTGTCAGATAGTCAATAGGTACAGCTTATTGTGCCATCTTTAAGCAAACTGTAAGGGTAATGCAACAAGCAATAGAGTATGTAATCTGTCTAACCCAGGGGTAGGCAACCCTGGTCCTGGAGAGCGTTTTTTTATTTAATGACCTGGAAGACCAGGTATGTTCAATTTAGGCAATCACTGAACTGATAAATTAGCTCAGTTGGTCAGGTGGGGTATCTAGTTGGGGAAAAGTCCTACATTACCTGCGGCTCTCCAGGAACAGGGTTTCATACCCCTGGTCTAACCAACATTTGATGTATTCCTGAAATAATTACTTACTTTGTTCCCTGTTTGCCCCTATATGTCCTTCTGACTCTCTTCTTCTTCCTCCTCCTCTCTCTTTTATCGCCTTCCTCTCTTCCTCCTCTGCTCTGTGTAGTCTCATTCTTCGTGGTGGCGGTTGGAGGCTCCCTGGTTGGTGTCGTCTTTGCTCTGCTGATCTCGCTCCTGACCAGATGCACCAAGAACATCCAGATTATCGAGCCAGGCTTCATCTTCGTCCTGGGCTACCTCTCTTACCTCACAGCCGAGATGCTCTCCCTATCCGCTATCCTGTCGTAAGTCTTTCTGACTCTTATGTTGATTTATTAGGCCATTTACTGTATACCCTTTCTGTTAGGTTTTCAGTGGAACACCCCTTAACATGATATTTCCACTTAACTTGGCTTAGTATTTAGATAGGTATTTCAGTTACTTAGTACACTCTTAGAAAAAAGGAGCTACTGTAGGGAAGTCGGCTGAATAAAACCAGGCCAATTCCAAATGCCTGGCAGTTGGCAGACCATACCCAATACACATCTACAACGGTAGAGATGAAAAGACGTCACTACCCAGCCAATCTTTTCCCCCCCAATGCACTCTGGTTAAGGCGTCTGTATGCTTCCCAGACGAAACAGTTTGGAAGAGTTTGTGCATATATTATGATAACATTTTGTGACGTTATTGTTTGTTTTGGACTTTTTGGCTATTCGGTCACACCAATTTTTGACCGAAGTCGGTAGCCATAGTCTATGCACCTTCGTTGGTGATTGGTCAACAGTAGGGATTCTTCAATAAAGTCTTTGTTGTCATTCAACGAGAGATGACTCGTTTTCATGCACATTTTTTCATTGAGAAACACTGCACCAAACATCTTAGGTGTAAAATTGCGCAACTAAGATCTACTTGGCAAAAAGGTCCAAATTAATGACAGATTTCTTGAGATATCACTATTTTGAGGGTGGTTATGGCATCTCAAAATGGACAAACAGTGTTATTGTCACTTTTTTCTCGTTTTTCAAGCGAAGGTCTTTTAAGGGAGTATGCAAGCTCATGGTTCGTGTGAAGCTGACTGAAGTATGCTGATGCCTTTACAAGATAACACTCCAGAGGGCCATTACATGGCAGAACATCCACTTCACACGTTATATCCAAGCCAGGGTGACGCAGTAATAGCAGGGGCCCGCCAAATGGTTTGCCCTGCTCTAAAAGGACAGAATCCAGACCATTCAAATGGAATCAGAAAAACCTTGCTTTTTGGGAGAAATCATTACATAAGGATCCAGGCTGGGAGGCAAGAAGTGTACTGACCCTATGATCATTGTATGCTGTAGAAATGCTAAATTATATTGTGTATTCTAAACTTTGTGAGTAACTTCTTTTTCAAAGAGAGCAGGTCATGTTTTGTATCCTTATGTAGGGAACATTATGCCCTGAACAATGACCCACCTTTCCCGGTTGTAAAAAGGATTTATCCATCAATAATGGAACAATATTAAATTCCCTAATGAAAGGAACTCTGCTCCCTGGGGCTAGGTGCACCTCCTGCTAAGCAGGACCACGGAATGTTTCAGCCAATCAGGCAAGGAGCCTCAGCACCTAGCCTCGCCCTCACTGTCCATTCGACCTGAACAATAAAAGCGTGGCTCGAATAATAGCCACAGCTGCCCAAAACCCTTCTGCTGCCCGGATATCAGCGTAGTTGGTAACTGGAAAGCGCCCCTTGCTTGTTGATCCCCTCGATCTCAATGAGTGGAAGCCAAACACCAATATTGGATTTTTAATGTCACAATGGCTCTTACAATAAAGATTGCAGATTACGCACCTGTTTTTAGGGTAATGTAATATACTTTTGACTCAAATCCAATTGCCCTTTACTTCCCATGAGGCGCCTTTGTAATGTAACATATGAGGATGACTCACCAGTATGTGGAATAGTAAGAAATGAAAGTTTCGGCCTTATAAACAAACTTTTTCATGCAGAAAGCCCACTAAACAACATTAAAAAACACAACTTCAAACACTTCTTAATGCTATTCATTAAACTTTAACATCCAGTAATGTCTCCATTATCAAAATAATATATTATGCCCACATCTAGAGATGAACAACAATGCAAGAAGTTGTAACAGCCCAAAGAATTTACAGAAGGGAGGGAGAGGGGAGGAAAGTCATGCATGGCGGCCTAAGGCATGAGAGAAAGAGTTCTCGTTAAAATGTTCTTGTTAACAAAAACGTCACTGTACTCTGAGAAATGAACCAGACTTTAGCATCCTCACACGGGCATCACCATAATGTAGCGGAGTGGCATAACATTATTATAATGTCTAATTCCCGCTCAGCCCAGTCAAAACTGTTCGCTGCTCTGGCCCCCCAATGGTGGAACAAACTCCCTCACGACGCCAGGACAGCGGAGTCAATCACCACCTTCCGGAGACACCTGAAACCCCACCTCTTTAAGGAATACCTAGGATAGGATAAAGTAATCCTTCTAACCCCCCCCTTAAAAGATTTAGATGCACTATTGTAAAGTGGCTGTTCCACTGGATGTCATAAGGTGAATGCACCAATTTGTAAGTCGCTCTGGATAAGAGCGTCTGCTAAATGACTTAAATGTAAATGTAAATGTAATTAATTGATTAATTAATTATGGAATATAAAATATACATTGAATAAAAATATGATTTGAATGGATTGCCAAGAGTGTGCAAAGCTGTCATCAAGGCCAAGTGTGGCTACTTTGAAGAATCTCAAATATAAAATATATTTTGATTTGTTTAACACTTTTTTGGTTACTGGTTCAAAGACGTATAAGGTTTTCAAAGTAGCAAAAAAATAAAACAGCAATTACAATTCCCTAAAATACTTTTTTTATGTTAATTGGAGTGTCACCTATGCCCTTATTTGAGTTATAATCAACAATAAAGCCAATAATTAACTTTTATTGTGATTCATATGAATGTACCCTAGTAAAATGTCACACTAAGTGTTAATAAAAATAAGATAATTTTAGGCTATACAATGATAACACTTAATCAAAGTTTAAAAGTTAAATCAACTCCCTCTCCCTTTCTCCCTCAAACATGTTTTGTTACTATTTCATTGCTAATGTTAATAATAATCACTTTACTATAATTTGAGCCTGCGGCAACACTTTACATTGCATTACGTTGCATTATTACACGATTATTACATGATGTAATTATACATTGTTACACCTTAACTGGTACATTTCTATTCAATGCAGGTACACAAATGCAATTTCAAGATATCTACACAAAATAGCTACATAAAATGCCCATCAAACTTCAATTCAAACTTGAACAGTCTCGTTTTTTCATAAAGTGCTCCAAATGTGAAGCAGCTGTTAACTAATATAATTCATAATCCATTTTTAATCCATAATTGTTTGTGTGTGTGTGTAATATTATATTAACTAATATAATCCATCAGTTATACCTTAACTGCAGTGCAATAAAACAATAACTAGTGTAATAGTGAAAATTAATGTTAAAACTTCTTTGGGCTGCAAGCCCGAGGCTGGCCACAATATGACAACAGCCACTTCAAGTGCAGGGCGCGAAATTCAAAATATATTTTTTTGAAATATTTAACTTTCACACATTAACAAGTCCAATACAGCAAATGAAAGGTACACATCTTGTGAATCCAGCCAACATGTCCGATTTTTWAAATGTTTTACAGCGAAAACAGCACGTATATTTATGTTAGCTCACCACCAAATACAAAAAAGGACAGACATTTTTCACAGCACAKGTAGCATGCACAAAGCCAACCTAACTAACCAAGAACCAACCAAACTAACCAACAAACAACTTCATCAGATGACAGTCTTATAACATGTTATTCAATAAATCTATGTTTTGTTCGAAAAATGTGCATATTTCAGGTATAAATCATAGTTTAYATTGCAGCTACAATCAGAAATTGCACCGAAAGCAGCCAGAATAATTACAGACACCAACGTCAAATACCTAAATACTCATCATAAAACATTTCTGAAAAATACATAGTGTACAGCAAATGAAAGACAAGCATCTTKTGAATCCAGCAAATATTTCCGATTTCTTAAGTGTTTTACAGCGAAAACACAATATAGCGTTATATTAGCTTACCACAATAGCCAGAAACACAAGCCATTCCCCAGTAGCAAAAGTTAGCGATCGTAACAAACCAGCAAAAGATATATAATTTTTAACTAACCTTGATAAGCTTCATCAGATGACAGTCCTATAACATCAGGTTATACATACACTTATGTTTTGTTCGAAAATGTGCATATTTAGAGCTGAAATCAGTGGTTATACATTGTGCTAAAGTTGTGCTAACGTAGCATCTTTTTCCCACAACGTCCGGATATTTTTCTGACACTTTTTCTGACACACATATTCTGACCAAATAACTATTCATAAACATAACTAAAAAATACATGTTGTATAGGAAATGATAGATACACTAGTTCTTAATGCAATCGCCGTGTTAGAATTCTAAAAATAACTTCATTACGACATCCAGCTTAGGTATAGCGAGAGAGTACCCAAAAGCTGGGCGCAAACGACTAGCACAACATGTTCGACAGATATATGAAATAGCATCATAAAATGGGTCCTACTTTTGCTGATCTTTCATCAGAATGTTGTACAAGGGGTCCTTTGTCGGGAACAATCGTTGTTTGGATTTAGAACGGCCTTTTTCCCTCTCGATTTAGCAAGCACACTTGCCAAGTGGCGCGAATCTCTCCATCGTCAACAAACTCAGAGAACGGAACACGGCAAAACTCCCGAAAATTTTTCAATAATCTGATTAAACTATATTGAAAAAAACATACTTTACGATGATATTGTCACATGTATCAAATAAAATCAAAGCCCGAGATATTAGTCGTCCATAACGACAGCTTATCAGAAGGCAAATCCAGGTCCCTTGACGCGCTCTCCAGAAAACAGGAAACTTTTGACACGTCATACAAAGAGCATTTATTCGAGCCCAGATCAAGTTACACACTCCATTTCTTCTCTCACTGCTTGTCGACATCTAGTGGAAGACGTATGAAGTGCATCTAAACGAATAAATATCAAGGACTTTAATAGGCAGGCCCTAGAAGAGAGCATCGATTTCAGATTTTCCACTTCCTGTCAGGAAGTTTGCTGCAAAAGGAGTTCTGTTTTACTCACAGATATAATTCAAATGGTTTTAGAAACTAGAGAGTGTTTTCTATCCAATAGTAATAATAATATGCATATTGTACGAGCAAGAATTGAGTACGAGGCCGTTTGAAATGGGCACCTTTTATCCGGCTACTCAATACTGCCCCTGCAGCCCAAACAGGTTAAGCGTTATCCACCCAGCTTTCTATCCTATTTGATCCTATTCTGTTGCTGACACTAGCATGAAACCATGAAAACAATACCTTGCTTTTCTTCTGGCTAGTCTATCCTCCCTAGCAACTGGATCTGCGTTAATCTTTTGTCTGTGCCGTGCAGCCCTCTTCTTATTAGACAACGGCATCTACAGTATAAAGATAATATGCCTTGAAATAACTCAAAATGTGTCACAATTCCAGTAGTGGTGATAAAGGAGTCAGACGCAGAGAGCAGGGTAGTGAGTAGCAAGTGGATTTAATATTTCCAAAAAGATATAACACGAGACGGCTACGCCACACATCCAAAGGCGCGTCAAGTACAGTCCAAAACAAACAGGACAAAAATCCACAGGGAACAGACACCACAAACAGAAAAACAAGCCCGCACAAAAGTCGGCGGGCCAACTGGGTTTAAATAGCCCACAATAAACCTAAACACAAAACAGGTGCAACAAATCAGACAAAACTAAATGAAACAGAAAAGGGGATCGGTGGCAGCTAGTAGGCCGGAGACGACGACCGCCGAGCGCCGCCCGAACGGGAAGAGGCACCATCTTCGGCGGGATTCGTAACAGTACCCCCCCTGACGCGCGGCTCCCGCAGCGCGCCGACCCCGGCCTCGAGGGCGACCCGGAGGGCGAGGAGCAGGGCGATCCGGGTGGAGGCAGTGAAAGTTCCTCAAGAGGGAAGGATCCAAAATGTCCCCCACCGGTACCCAGCACCTCTCCTCCGGACCGTACCCCTCCCAGTCCACGAGGTACTGCAGGCCCCTCACCCGGCGTCTCGAGTCCAGAATAGCTCGTACCGTGTACGCCGGGGACCCCTCGATGTCAAGAGGGGGCGGAGGGACCTCCGGCACCTCACCTTCCTGAAGGGGACCAGCTACCACCGGCCTGAGGAGAGACACATGAAACGAGGGGTTAATACGATAGTAAGAGGGAAGTTGCAATCTATAACACACCTCGTTTATCCTCCTCAGGACTTTAAATGGCCCCACACACTGCGGCCCCAGCTTCCGGCAGGGCAGGYGGAGGGGCAGGTTTCRGGCCGAGAGCCAGACCCTGTCCCCTGGTGCGAACACAGGGGCCTCACTGCGGTGGCGGTCAGCGCTCTTCTTCTGCCGTCCACTGGCCTGCTGAAGAGAGTCCTGGACTGCCCGCCAGGTCTCCCTAGAGYGCTGTACCCACTCCTCCACCGCAGGAGCTTCGGTCTGACTTTGATGCCACGGAGCCAGGACCGGCTGGTAGCCYAGCACGCATTGAAATGGCGATATGTTCGTGGAGGAGTGACGGAGTGAGTTCTGCGCCAACTCCGCCCATGRGACGTACCTCGCCCATTCTCCTGGCCGGTCCTGGCAATACGACCTCAGAAACCTACCCACTTCCTGGTTTAYTCTTTCCACCTGCCCATTACTTTCGGGGTGATACCCAGAGGTAAGGCTGACCGAGACCCCCAGACGCTCCATAAACGCCCTCCAAACACGGGACGTGAACTGGGGACCTCGATCAGATACGATATCCTCCGGCACCCCGTAGTGCCAAAAGACGTGGGTAAATAGAGCCTCCGCAGTCTGTAGGGCCGTAGGGAGACCAGCCAATGGGAGGAGACGGCAGGACTTAGAGAACCGATCCACAACGACCAGAATGGTGGTGTTCCCCTGAGATGGGGGAAGATCAGTCAGAAAGTCCACCGATAGATGAGACCAGGGCCGTTGTGGAATAGGGAGGGGCTGTAACTTCCCTCTAGGCAGGTGCCTACGAGCCTTACTCTGCGCGCACACCGAACAGGAGGAGACATAAAGCCTCACATCCTTAGCTAAGGTGGGCCACCAGTATTTACCCCTAAGACCGCGCACCGTCCTCGCAATCCCTGGATGACCTGAAGAAGGAAGTGTGTGAGCCCACCGAATCAGTTGATCACGAACACCAAGCGGCACGTACCTGAGGCCGGTCGGACACTGTGAGGGCGCAGGTTCCAACCGCAACGCCCGCTCGATGTCCGCGTCCACCTCCCATACCACCGGAGCCACCAGCCTAGAAGCTGGAAGGATGGGAGTYGGATCGATGGACCGGTCCTCAGTGTCATAGAGACGGGACAGCGCRTCGGCCTTAGTGTTRAGAGAMCCTGGTCGATAAGAGATGGTAAATCTAAATCGGGTAAAGAACATGGCCCACCTAGCCTGACGCGGATTCAGTCTCCTCGCCGCCCGGATATACTCCAGATTGCGGTGGTCAGTCCAGATGAGGAAAGGGTGTTTAGCCCMCTCAAGCCAGTGTCTCCACACCTTCAGGGCTTTTACCATAGCTAGCAACTCCCGGTCCCCCACATCATAGTTCCGCTCCGCCGGATCCAGCTTCTTAGAAAAGAAAGCGCAGGGGCGGAGCTTCGGTGGCKTGCCMGAGCGCTGTRACAGCACGGCTCCAACCCCAGCCTCGGACGCATCCACCTCCACTATGAATGCTAACGAAGGGTCCGGATGYGCCAACACGGGCGCGTCAGTAAACAGAGCCTTCAGCTGGCTGAAAGCTCTATCTGCCTCGGCCGACCAACGTAAACGCACCGGCCCCCCCTTCAGCAGTGAGGTAATAGGCGCCGCCACTTGGCCAAAACCCCGGATAAACCTCCGGTAGTAATTGGCAAATCCTAAAAACTGCTGCACCTCCTTTACCGTGGTCGGAGTCGGCCAATTACGCACGGCGTTAACGCGGTCACACTCCATCACCACCCCCGAGGTGGAAATGCGATAACCCAGGAAGGAAACGGCTCATTTGGAGAACACACATTTCTCAGCCTTGACGTATAGGTCATGCTCCAGCAGTCGCCCAAGTACCTTGCGCACCAGGGAGACATGCGTGGCGCGTGTGGCAGAATAGATCAAGATGTCATCAATGTATACCACCACACCCTGCCCGTGCAGGTCCCTGAGAATCTCATCGACAAAGGATTGAAAAACGGCTGGAGCATTCTTTAACCCATACGGCATGACGAGGTACTCATAATGGCCTGATGTGGTACTAAACGCTGTTTTCCACTSGTCTCCCYCCCGAATACGCACCAGATTATAYGCGCTCCTGAGATCCAATTTTGTGAAAAAACGCGCTCCGTGGAATGATTCCACCGCCGTAGCGATGAGAGGTAGCGGATAACTAAATCCCACTGTGATCGAATTTAGAMCTCGATAATCAATGCACGGWCGCAGTCCTCCCTCCTTTTTCTTCACAAAAAAGAAACTCGAGGAGACAGGTGACATGGAGGGCCGAATGAACCCCTGTCTCAGAGTYTCCGTGATATATGTCTCCATAGCCAACGTCTGCTCCTGAGACAATGGGTACACGTGACTCCTGGGAAGTGCAGCGTTCTCCTGGAGGTTTATCACGCAATCCCCCCGGCGATGGGGTGGTAATTTGGACGCCTTTTTTTTACAAAAAGCGATTGCCAAATCGGCATATTCTGGGGGGATGCGCACAGTGGAAACCTGGTCTGGACTCTCCACCGACGTGGCACCGATGGAAACTCCTATACACCTACCTGAACACTCCTCTGACCACCCCTGAAGAGCCCCCTGTCTCCAGGAAATGAGGGGATTGTGACTAGCCAACCAGGGAATCCCCAACACCACTGGAAACGCAGGTGAATCAATAAGGTAGAAACTGATCCGCTCCCTATGATTCCCCTGCGTTACCATGTCCAGCGGTATCGTGGCCTCCCTGACCAGCCCTGACCCTAACGGTCGGCTATCTAAAGAGAACACGGGGAAAGGTGGGTCTATCTGCACTAACGGAATACCCAACTTACGGGCGAGTCCGCGATCCATAAAACTCCCAGCTGCGCCTGAATCGACTAGTGCCTTATGCTGGAGAGAGGGAAAAAACGCAGGGAAGAAAATAAACAAAAACATGTGACCAACAGGGAGCTCTGGGTGAGTTTGGTGCCTACTCACCTGGGGTGGCCGAGAAGTGTTCCGCCTGCCATCTCGACTCCCTGACTGACTCCTCCAGCACCGGTCCGAAGTGTCCTCTCCGGCCGCAGTAGGTGCAGGAGGAGCCTCCTCCGCCGGTCCCCCTAGATGCAGCTCCTCCCAACTCCATCGGAGTTGGAGCGGGAGGGCTGGGAGGTGGAACTGACAGGACCCCCTCTGAACGCCCGCAGGCAGCTAGCAGGTTGTCCAGTCGTATCGACATGTCAATGAGCTCGTCGAGGGAGAGTGTAGTGTCCCGACAAGCTAGCTCCCGACGGACGTCCTCCCGAAGGCTACATCGGTAGTGGTCCATCAGGGCCCTGTCATTCCACCCCACTCCAGCAGCCAAGGTCCGGAACTCCAAGGCGAAGTCTTGCGCACTCCTCGTCTCCTGTCTGAGGTGGAACAGTCGCTCACCCACCGCTCGGCCCTCCTGAGGGTGGTCAAATACAGCCCGAAAGCGGCGGGTGAACTCTGGGTAGTGGTCCCGAGCCGAGTCTGGGCCGTTCCATACAGCGTTGGCCCATTCCAGGGCTCTACCCGTCAGACAGGAGATGAGGAGGCTAACACTCTCCTCTCCCGAGGGAGTCGGATGAACGGTAGCCAGGTAGAGCTCCAGCTGGAGCAAAAACCCCTGGCACCCAGCCGCCGCTCCATCGTATTCCCTCGGGGGCGCGAGACGCAACGCGCCGGAACCAGACGACGACGTGGAAGGAGTGGGTTGCGTCGTCTGTGGAGGAGCTGGGGTAGATGTCGGGAGACCACTCCTCTCCCATCGCTCCATCCTCTCCATCATCAGGTCCATCGCCGAACCGATCCTATGGAGGACGGCGGTGTGATGGAGGACACGCTCCTCCATCGATGGAAGAGGGGTGGTCGCTGCTCCTGCTGACACCATGTTTTGGTGCGGGCTTCTGTCACAATTCCAGTAGTGGTGATAAAGGAGTCAGGCGCAGAGAGCAGGGTAGTGAGTAGCAAGTGGATTTAATATTTCCAAAAAGATATAACACGAGACGGCTACGCCACACATCCAAAGGCGCGTCAAGATTGACCTGCGAACGCATACCATCTTGTGCGGATCAAACCCGGTGACGAGTGGAAGACCGCTTTCAACACGCCTACTGGTCACTACGATACTTGGTGATGCCCTTCGGCCTGACCAACGCCCCGGCTGTGTTCCAAGGCGCTCATAAACGATGTGCTTAGGGATATGCTTAACATCTTCGTGTTTGTTTACTTGGATGACATCCTCATCTTTTCGAGCTCCCTTCAAGAACACACTAAGCATGTCAGACAAGTGCTCAAACGCCTCCTAGACAGCCATTTGTACGTTAAGCCGGAAAAGTGTGAATTCCATTCCTCTCGAGTACAATTCCTGGGATTTGTAGTGGAACCCGGTCGAGTCCAGATGGACCCCAGGAAGGTAGGGGCGGTAGCGGATTGGCCCACCCCCAAGTCTGTTAAGGAAGTTCAGCGTTTCCTGGGCTTCACTAACTTTTACCGCAAGTTCATCAAGAACTTCAGCTTGGTGGCAGCCCCTCTCTCAGCTTTAACCAAGGGTGGCAACACAAGGTTTCTGTGGGGAAAAGAAGCTGAGACGGCCTTCCAAGGACTCAAGCAGCGCATCCTCTCTGCTCCCATCCTGACACTACCGACGGGATGAACCTTTTGTGGTGGAGGTAGACGCATCAGAGGTTGGTGTTGGAGCTGTCCTGTCTCAGAGGGGTGAAGACAAGAGGCTGTGGGGGCACTCCTCTCACCTCACCTGTCACCCGGGCATAGGTCGCACCTTGGAGTTCATCCAGGTAAGTTCTGGTGGCCCACCATAAAAGAAGACGTTGCCACTTTCGTCAAGGCCTGTCCCGTGTGCTGCCAGGGCAAATCTTCTCACCTCCGCCCTCAAGGACTCCTTCACCTTTATCTATTCCCCACCGACCCTGGTCCCATATCTCGTTGGACTTTATTACTGGCCTTCCTCCGTCCCATGGTAATACTACTATCCTAGTCATCATCGACAGGTTTTCTAAGGCGGCCAGGTTTGTTCCCTTGACCAAATTACCTTCTGCCAAGGAAACGGCTGAGTTGGTGATTAACCATGTGTTCCGAGTCTTTGCATTCCGCAAGATATGGTTTCCGACAGAGGTCCCCAGTTCGCCTCAAGGTTTTGGAAGGCCTTCTGCCAACTCATAGGGCCACGGCCAGTCTATCTTCAGGGTACCATCCGGAGTCCAACGGCCAAACCGAGAGGATGAACCAAGAGCTGGAAACCACCCTCAGATGTATGGTCTCCAACAACCCGTCCACATGGTCATCCTTCATTGTTTGGGCCGAGTACGCGCACAACACCTTGTGCTCCTCCTCCACTGGTATATCCCCGCACAAGTGTCAGTTTGGCTATGCTCCTCTATTGTTCCCGGACCAGGAGGCAGAAGTCAGAGTGCCTTCAGCCTTGAGGTTCATCAGACGCTGTCGGCTTACGTGGAAGAAGGCTCGTCTTAATCTTCTGCATTCCTCACAGCAGTACCAACGACAAGCCAACAGACGTCGCCGTCCCGGTCCTACCCTGTACCCCGGCCAGAGAGTATGGCTCTCAACTAAGAACTTACCGCTACGGGTGGAGTC
>NC_036869.1:25412482-25460736 GCF_002910315.2 Salvelinus sp. IW2-2015 | reverse complement strand
AAGCTTAGTGAAGACAACTGCTTCCTGGAGCAGCTCAAAGGCTGTGGCCATAAGGGGTAGCGGGTAGCGGTTACGGACGGTTATGGCATTGAGTCCCCGGTAGTCGATGCAAGGACGTAATCCACCGTCTTTTTTGGCCACAAAGAAAAACCCTGCTCCCGCCGGCGAGGTGGATGGACGCATGAGGCCTGCTGCCAGAGCGTCCTTGATGTAGGTATCCATAGCAGCTCGTTCGGGAGGAGATAGGGAAAAGATCCGACCCCTGGGGGGACAGGTGCCCGGAAACAGGTCGATGGGGCAATCGTAAGGTCTATGGGGTGGTAGTTTGGTGGCCCTGTTCATCACTTCCTGGTGTTGGGAAACTGAAAGWCGCAAGGGGGTAGTGACACGAGTGACAAGTCCAGATCCCAAAGGGCTTCCATCCAACGTAGTAACCCTTATGGGGTCACTTAGAGATTCAGAGGGAACGCCATTCTCCTTCGCCCAGACACCATCCATGAAGTTACCTGCGGCTCCAGAGTCTACCAAGGCTTGAAGGGGAAGCTCGTGGTTGTCCCAGGAWAGGGTAACTGGAATGAGCAGGCGGGAGTTGGATGGATRRGAGGAGGTTATGTTTCCCRTTACMGTCCTCCCAGGCCTGCACGGGAGAGTGCGTTTTCCCTGGAGCCCGGGACACGTGGAGCGGAAATGGCCCGGTTTGCCGCAATATAGACAGCATCGCTCCCTCATCCGGCGGTCTCTCTCAGCCTGGGAGATGCGTCCAACCTGCATGGGTTCCGGTGGAGTCAGCGAGGATAAAGGTGGAGACTCGGAGCTGGGACCGATAGGAGCTAGGGTGAGAGGTCTACGGTTGAGCTCTCTCTCTCTCAGACGCTGGTCTATGCGTGAAGCCAACTTGATCAGGGACTCGAGGTTGTCCGGTGGTTCCCGAGTGGCCAGTTCATCTTGGATGGTGTCGGAAAGACCCTTCAAAAAGCACACTGAGCGCCTCGTCGTTCCAGCCACTCGCTGCTGCCACCGTGCGGAACTGGATGGCATAGTCCGTCACGCTGTGCCGACCTTGGCGGAGAGTCAGGAGCTGTTTGGCTGAGTCAGGGCCGCTGGTAGGACCTTGAAACACTCACTTGAATTCTTCAGCAAAGGTAGAGTAGCTGGCACAGCAGGGACTTTGGGCATCCCACACAGCAGTAGCCCAGGCTAGGGCTTTTTCCGACAGCAGGGTGATGATATATGCTATCTTGGACCGGTCGGTGGGAAACGACGAGGGTTGCAGCTCGAAGGAGAGAGAACATTGGGTGAAAAACCCCTTACAAACACTCGGATCACCTGAGAACCGTTGGGGAGGCGGCAGACGAGGTTCAGCCAGGGGGTTAACTGCCACGGGCACTTGAATCTGATGAACTGGGGCAGAAGCGGTTGCAGGGGAAAGTCGATCAGAAATCTGCTTTATGGAAGTCATCATCTCCGACAGAAGTTGAGAATGTCTAGCCATTAAGGCCTCTTGCTGAACCAGAGCAGCTTCGTGGCGTTGGACAGTTCCCTCGTGGTGGGACAGCATGGGAAAAAAATCCTGGGTACTGGCTGCCTCTGGGTTCATTATAATGGCTCAGTGTTTCTGTCAGGACCCGGTGAGAGAAACAGTCACTAATAGTCGGCAGAACCCAGAAGATGAGGCAGACACAGCAGTACTAGAGATGGTGGTTTAATTAAAGAAAAAGATCTTCAGGCAAAGAATATAAATCCACAACGTCAAAAATAAAGCCAAGAGGAAAAAATGGATATCCTCCAAAATACAAAGAAAATCCACAAAGTGGTAAGAACAGCAGGGAAAAACAAACCTCAAAAGACTAATCAAAAATAAACAAGAACAAAACCAGAGAACCTCTGGAAAATCCAACAAGAGAAATATATGTTCACAGCAAGGCTGGGGCTGGGGCTGGGTGCTAACATACAAACACTGAGCAAAGAACTGAGGAACACACAGGGTTTAAATACCTACAAGAAATGACACACAGGTGCAAATAATAATTAGAACAAGGAAAAAACAAAAGGTTCAAAAAAGGCGCAATGGGGGCATCTAGTGACCAAAAACCTGAACAATCCTGGCCAAATCCTGACAATTGTGGTATAACATGAAACTTTTGTTGTGCTTAAGGACAAAAGCGTCATACTCAAGGACGGATTTCATACGTAAACATATTTAACAGGCAGTTCCTTGGCCACCTATATAAAGTAATGACCTTGACCTATAAAAATTATCCTTACTTTTCATATTTAATATAGCTTTTTATAAAATAATAACATTAAAAGTATATTTTCTGTGTTGTTCTGAAGGACATGTGTTTTTGTTACAAAAGGTTACTAGAGGGTGAAAAGGTGAAATCATCAAATATTTCAGAGAGATTTACTCACCTCATCACATTGATAGAGGGTCTTCAATGGGTCTTCTTTGTGATGTCACACACTGTCACATGATTACCATTGTTATACCGAATGACATTGATGAAGTGCAAAAGTCTGGACAAAATTAATTAAAGTTTTAAAATATTTTTTAGATACAGTATGTCGCCCATTATTCTATATATTGTTGCAAACGCTAACACAATTATGCCATTGGTGTTCATTTATATTTTTAGGATGAACTAAAAAAACACTTGTCATTAGAATTTTAACCTGGACAGTTACACTGAAGGACATTTTGATGCTTTAGAGCTCAATAACTCCCTTCATTTAATAGTTTGCGACACAAATATTTCTGAGTCAAAAGAAGGGTAAGAGTTTAAGACTGATTTAATATGATATTTATACGTATTTATCTTTTTATGTTAAATGAATGGCCTTCGGACACCAACTTTACACGTCTCATCTTTGACCCTACTACATGATTATATATGTGTTATTTCATCATTTTGATGTCTTCACTATTATTCCACAATGTAGAAAATAACAAAAATAAAGGAAAAACCCTTGAATGAGTAGGTGTGTCCAAACTACAGTAAACGGGGCCACACCTATCATTTACATTTTACATTTTAGTCATTTAGCAGACGCTCTTATCCAGAGCGACTTACAGTAGAGTGCATACATTTTACATTTTTATTACATTTACATACTGAGACAAGGATATCCCTACCGGCCAAACCCTCCCCAAAAAACCTGAATGTTATTCTTAGATAACTGTAACGTGTACGCTGGGAGTCGGGAAGCAGGTTCAGGGAGTGAATTTAATAAATAAACGAACATGGAACAAAACAAGAAACACGAGTAGCGTACAGACATGAAACACAGAAACAGAGTAAATAACGCCTGAGGAAAGAACCAAGGGGAGTGACAGATATAGTGGAGGTAATCAGGAAGGTGATGGAGTCCAGGTGAGTGTCATTAGGGGCAGGTGCGTGTAACGATGGTGGCAGGTGGCTGTAATAATAAGACCTGGCCACAACGAGCGCCAGAGAGGAGGAGCGGGAGTAGACGTGACATTACCCCCTCCCTGACGCACGGCTCCAGCTGCAGGATGCCTACAGAGGGACGGTTCCGAGGATCAGGAACGGGACGATCGCTTCTGCTGAGGCGCGGGACCCTGCAGAGCCAGCTGAGGCACGGGAACCTGTGGAGCCAGCTAAGGCGCGTGAACCAGTCGAACCGGCTGAGGCTTGGGAACCTGTCGAACCGGCTTTGGCATGGGATCCCGACGAGCCAGCCGAGGCTTGAGAACCTGTTGAGCCAGCTGAGGCATGGAACCCTGACGAGCTAGCTCAGCCATCCCTGGTAGCTTCGGCAATGGAAGCCTTACGAGCCAACCCAGGTTTGAGAACCTGTCGAGCTTGCTGAGGCATGGAAGCCTGATGAGCCAGCTGAGGCATCCCGGTTGCTTCGGCAGCCACTCTTGGACCCGACGTCACCAGTAAAAAAGCAAAAACAATCCCTGTTGCTTCCCTTTGATGAGGCGTTATTCTGTGACGTGAACACTGGGAGTCATGAAGCAGGTACAAGGAGTGAATTTAAAAAATAAATGATCATGGAACAAAACAATAAACGTATGTAGCGTACAGACATGAAACACGGAAACAGAGTCAATAACAACTGAGGAAAGAACCAAGGGGAGTGACATATATAGGGGAGGTAATCACAACTTCACGCTGTGCCATGAAGTGCTGCTTTATTTGATTTTTGAAACCAGGTTTGCTGTTCACTTATGCTATATAAGATGGAAGGGAGGTCCATGCAGTCATGGCTCTGTATAATACTGTACGTTTCCTTGAATTTGTTGTGGACCTGGGGATTGTTAAAAGACCCCTGGTGGCATGTCTGGTGGGGTAAGTGTGTGTGTCAGTGCTGTGTATAATTTGACTATGCAAACAATTTGGAATTTCCAAATCGCAGTCAGTCTTTCCTCAACTCTCAGCCAAGAGAGACTGGCATACATAGTATTAATTTTTACACTCTAATTACAATGAAGAGCAAGATGTGCCACTCTGTTCTGGGCAAGCTGCAGCTTAACTTCTCTAGGATAGGGGGCAGCATTCAGAATTTTGGATGAAATGCATGCCCAAATTAAACGGCCTGTTTCTCGGGCCCAGAAGATATGATATGCATATAACTGGTAGATTTGGATAGAAAACACTCTAAAGTTTCCAAAACTGTTAAAAGTTTCCAAAACTGTTTCCAAAACTGTTTTGGTTTGTAGTTTTCTATTCAATGCCATTATAGTATCCCTTGACTTAGGACTCAACTTGCAGTTTCTATGCCTTCCACTAGATGTCAACAGTCTTTAGAAAGTGTTTCAGTCTTGTATTCTGAAAAATGAGGAAGTAAGAGCAGTCTGAATGAGTGGACCCTAAAGTTTCACAGAGCTTTTTCTTGCGCACAACCGAGAGAGTGCGTTTCTTGTTTACATTTTATATTGACGACGTTATTGTCCGGTTGAAATAATATCGATTATTTAGGCTAAAAACAACCTGAGGTTTGAATTTAAACATCGTTTGACATGTTTCTATGAACTTTACGGATACAATTTGGATTTTTTTTGTCTTCCTGTTTTGACTGCGTTTGAGCCTGTGGATTGCTGAAGAAAAGTTTTTTTGGGTGTAAAGAGACTTTATCGAACAAGAGGAACATTTATTGAGTAAATTAATGTCTGCTGAGTGCAACCATACGAATATCATCAAAGGTAAGGGATTAATTTTATCACTATTTCTAAATTGTGTAACTGTTCTATCTGGCTGGCTACTGTTTGTAATGATTTGTCTTGTGGGCTATGTTCTCATAATCATAATGTATGCTTTCGCCGTAAAGCATTTTTTAAATCTGACACTGTGGTTGGATTCACAAGAAGTTAATCTTTAAACCTATGTAAAATATGTTTTGTTTTCAAATTTTTTATAATTAGTATTTCTGTATTTGAATTTGGCGCCCAGCAGTTTCACTGGCTGTTGAAGAGGTGGGACGCTACCGTGCCCAAGAGAGGTTAACTAGATCTTTATTTTCTGTACTTGACCATATGACTGAAGAATAATCAGGATAAGATCAATCTAGAGCCTGTAGGACTTGCTTTGTGGAGTGTGGTGTCAAAAAAGCAGAGCATCTATTTATTACGGACAGACCTCTCCCCATCTTTACAACCATTGAATCTATATGTTTTGACCATGACAGTTTACAATCTAAGGTTACACCAAGTAATTTAGTCTCCTCAGCTTGTTCAACAGCCACACCATTCATTACCAGATTCAGCTGAGGTCTAGAACTTAGGGAATGATTTAGTTTTAGTTTTAAAGATGTTCAGGACCAGTTTATTACTGGTCACCCATTCCAAAACAGACTGCAACTCTTTTTTAAAGGTTTCAGTGACTTCATTAGCTGTGGTTGCTGATGCGTAAATGGTTGAATTCTCAGCATACATGGACCAACATGCTTTGTTTAATGCCAGTGGCAGGTCATTGGTGAAAATAGTAGAGTGCCTAGAGTGCTGCCCACCACACTACATGTTTGACATTGGAGAAGCTTCCATTAAAGAAATCCCTCTAAGTTCTATTAGATAGATAGTTCTGAATTCATGATATGGCAGAGGTTGAAAAGCCATAACACATAGGTTCTCTCAACAACAGGTTATGGTCAATAATATCAAAGGCTGCATTGAAATCTAACAGTACAGATCCCACAATCTTCTTATTTTCAATTTCTTTCAACCAATCATGCGTCATGTGTGACAGTGCAGTACATGTTGAGTGCCCTGCTCTATAAGCATGCTGAAAGTCTGTTGTTAATTTGTTTACAGAGAAATAGCATTGACCAAATACAAACACATTTTTTCTCCAACAATTTGCTAAGAGCTGGTAGAAAGCTGATAAGTCTGCTGTCTACCAGGCCTGAGGACAAAGACTTTCCTCTAGGCTCAGATTAAAGATATGACAGATATGAGTGGCTATATAGTCAGCTACCATCCTCAGTAGCTTTCCATCTAAAAGATCAATGCTAGGAGGTTTGTCATTATTGATCGATAACAATCATTTTACCGCCTCTCCCACAGTGACTTTACACAATTCAAATGTATTATTATTWTTTTTTTTATGCATGAGTACGATGGCTCACTGTTCGTTGTTGGCATTTCCTGCCTAAGTTTGCAGACTTTGCCAATGAAGTAATCATTAAAATAATTGGCAACATCAAATGGTTTTGTAATGAATATGCCATCTGATTTGATGAAAGTTAGAGTTGAATTTGTCTTTCTGCCCAGTACTAATTTAAAGTATTTTTTCCATAATTCTTTATATCATTGAGCTTGGCTTCATAATACAGTTTCTGCTTCTTTTTGTTGAGTTTAGTCACATAATTTCTCAATTTGCATTAAGTCAGCCAGTCAGATGTGCAGCCAGACTTATTAGCCACTCCTTTTGCCCCATCTCTTATAACCATACAGTTTTTCAAATCCTCATCAATCCATGGAGCCTTAACAGTTCTAACAGTCAGTTTCAGGTGCATGTTTACCATTAATTGGAAGAAGCAATTTCGTAAATGTATCAAGTACAACCTCTGGATCCTCCTTATTAATCACATCAGACCAACAAATATTTGTAACATTATCCACATAAGAGTCACAGCTAAATATTTTGGATGATCTCATGCACCATTTTAGGCGCTGCTTTTGGAACTTTGGCTTTCCTGGATATAGACACTATATTGTGATCACTGCATCCAATGGGTATGGATACAGCTTTAGAACAAAGTTCTACAGTATTAGTAAAAATGTGATCAATACATGTGGATTATCTTGTTCCTGTAGTGTTTGTAAACACCCTGCTAGGTTAATTAATAACCTGAATCAGATTACAGGCACTGGTTACAGTGAGAAGCTTCATCTTGAGGGGACAGCTTTATGAAAACCAGACAATATTCAGGTCCCCAAGAAAGTAGACCTCTATGTTTACATCACATACACTATCTGTCACGTCTGCTCCCGCTCTTCCCCCCCTGGCGCTTGAGGGCGCCAGATTACCCTGCATCACGCACTCCTGCCATCCATCATGCACACCTGCCTTCCCTCGTCACGCGCATCAGCGTTATTGGACTCACTTATCTCCTGTTTATTTCCTCCCCTATATTTGTCAGTTCCCCAGCTCTGTTCCCCGCTGCAGCATTGATTGTTTTTTGTCTTAGTTTCTGTTTTGCTGATGCTGTGCCTGTCTCGTTAGATACCGACTTTTAGCACATGGTATCATATAGCAACACCCCAAAAGAAAAGGCTTTAGATGTGCCAGGTGAACCTGCAACCACAACACAACAATAACATTTGAAATAAGATCTTCTCTAAGCATTACAGGGATATGGCACTGAATATATACAGTTGAAGTCGGAAGTTTACATACACTTAGGTTGGAGGCGTTAAAACTTGTTTTTCAACCACTCCACACATTTCTTGTTAAAAACTATAGTTTTGGCAAGTCAGTTAGGACTACTTTGTGCATGACACAAGTAATTTTTCCAACAATTGTTTACAGACAGATTATTTCACTTATAACTCACTGTATCACAATTCCAGTGGGTCAGAAGTTTACATACACTAAGGTGACTGTGCCTTTAAACAGCTTGGAAAATTCCAGAAAATGATGTCATGACTTTAGAAGCTTCTGATAGGCTAATTGACATCATTTGAGTCAATTGGAGGTGTACTTTTGGACGTATTTCAAGGCCTACCTTCAAGCTCAGTGCCTCTTTGCTTGACATCATGGGAAAATCAAAAGAAATCAGCCAAGACCTACACAAGTCTGGTTCATCTTTGGGAGCAATTTCCAAACGCCTGAAGGTACCACGTTCATCTGTACAAACAATAGCACGCAAGTATAAACACCATGGGACCACGCAGCCGCCATACCGCTCAGGAAGGAGACACGTTCTGTCTCCTAGAGATGAACGTACTTTGGTGCGAAAAGTGCAAATTAATCCCAGAACAAGAGCAAAGGACCTTGTGAAGATGCTGGAGGAAACAGGTACAAAAGCATCTATATCCACAGTAAAACTAGTCCTATATCGACATAACCTGAAAGGCCGCTCAGCGAGGAAGAAGACACTGCTCCAAAACCACCATAAAAAAGCCAGACTACGGTTTGCAACTGCACACGGGGACAAATATCGTACTTTTTGGAGAAATGTCCTCTGGTCTGATGAAACAAATATAGAACTGTTTGGCCATAATGACCATCGTTATATCTGGAGGAAAAAGGGGTAGGCTTGCAAGGAGAAGAACACCATCCCAACCGTGAAGCACGGGGGTGGCAGCATCATGCTGTGGGGGTGCTTTGCTGCAGGAGGGGCTGGTGCACTTTACAAACGAAGGAAAATTATGTGGATGTATTAAAAAAACATCTCAAGACATCAGTCAGGAAGTTAAAGCTTGGTCGCAAATGGGTCTTCCAAATGGACAATGACCCCAAGCATACTTCCAAAGTTGTGGCAAAATGGCTTAAGGACAACAAAGTCAAGGTATTGGAGTGGCCATCACAAAGCCCTGACCCCAATCCTATAGAAAATTAGTGGGCAGAACTGAAAAAACGTGTGCGTGCAAGTAGGCCTACAAACCTGACTCAGTTACACCAGCTCTGTCAGTAGGAATGGGTCAAAATTCACCCAACTTATTGTGGGAAGCTTGTGGAAGGCTACCCACAATGTTTGACCCAAGTTAAACAATTTAAAGGCAATGCTACTAAATACTAATTGAGTGTATGTAAACTTCTGACCCACTGGGAATGTGATGAAAGAAATACAAGCTGAAATAAATCATTCTCTCTACTATTATTCTGACATTTCACATTCTTAAAAGAAAATGGTGATCCTAACTGACTGACTAGGGACTTTTTACTAGGATTAAATGTCAGGAATTGTGAAAATCTGAGTTTAAATGTAGCTAAGGTGTATGTAAACTTCCAATTTCAACTGTATACAGCAATACATCCCCAATAAGCATTCTTGTCTCTTCAATAGATGTTATATCCTTATATTGCTACTGATATCAAATTAATTATCTAAGTGAGTCTCAGAAATACAGTTGAAGTCAGAAGTTTACATACACCTTAGCCAAATACATTTAAACTCAGTTTATTGAGAAAAAAAGGGTCTTAGGAAGCCCTAAGAAGTTTTATTTTAATAACAAACTTGTATGCCATCTGTAAATACAAATAAAATTGTTAAATTACGAGCCTAGTTGATTTAGCCACAGAAAAAGTCAGGAACCTTCCCGCTAGCCATGATTGCCTAATTAAATAAAGGTTAAATAAAAATAAATAAATACAATTTTGATGAGATAATGGGTGGACTGGACATGCCGAGAGATGAGTTTTGGATTGTTCTGCCATGTAGCAGGCTTCTGTCTATAACATGAGCTGGTCAGTATGTGCAGGTAATCGTTTCTAATGTGGCTTTTTTTTTWAAGATATCACGTACTGTAATAGAACTGCAAAGGTGTTGCAAAAGGGTTGCTCTCCACTTTCTGGAGGACCGAGTTTTGATATCTGTGGAATGCACGGTGGAAATAGAGTATGATAGCTAAGGAGATGGAGGAAATTCTGGCGTTTGATTGCAAATATGCAGACGTAGTCGAAAAGAGAACATACAAAAGGCAGCTGTATAAAACACCTGTCTCCAGATTACATGGCAACCATCGCATCTGTGAAAGAGAGGGAGAAGCGTCCATCTGAATTTAAATTTTCAGATATTACACGTTGCTAATTTTGTCAGAAAGTTATTTTCATTTCAAGTTAAAGTTTACTGTTACTTAGCTAGCTAAAGTTAGCTGGCTGGCTTGCTAGCTAACGTTACATGTATGATCTGTGTAGTAATATTATTCGTATCTTAGAGCCATTTGCATTGCTGTTTATAGCCTAACGTTAGCTAGCTAGCTAACATTGAACCTGGTTGGTTAGCTACCTGCAGATTCATGCAAGGTAGTAACGTTATGAGTTGGGATTATGGTTCATTGTTTAGCTAGCTATCTACATGTCTAAACAGGTTTGCAATGAATGACTATGCAAGTAACCATTTCAATAGAATGTTCATAATGTCACTACGACAACTGTCGATAGACGTAGCTGGTAAATTTGCTCTGGCTATCTACTCCAATTTCAGAGCACTCGTCTGAGTGTGCCAAAGCTCATAACAACTGATGAATTTACGAACGCTCAACACCCGCTGAATATGGCCGGTGTCAGTAAACGGTGGCAAAATAGCGTAATTAAATTGTTGGCAGCAGCACAGTTGCAGTCACCAATGCTATGGGTATCATAAAAACAGCCTAACCAGCTCTGCTAGGGCGAGTAAAATGGTCAGAGTGAGCTGGTCCCTCATTTGTGTCTGAAAGTTTCTAGCAAGCTAGACAACGTTAGCCAGTTAGCTTGGGTGTTTGACTGCTGTTGTTAGGTCAAAATGCTCAGATCAACCCTACTCCTTGTTCAGTGTTCAATGTGCGCTCTGAGCGCTTCGAGAGCGAAACACTCAGAATTTACAATCAGAGCTCACTCTGGCACTACAGATTGAATTTACGAACACACCGTAGTATAAACAAGCCTTTAGTCTTGAAATCTTTGGTTGTTTGGTACATGGCCTCACATGTGAATCCTTAAAGAGCTGGGTTGGGCTAAAACTTAAGAGGGGGTGAACGAACGATGCAGAATGGGTGTAGGCAAAGAAGAGCTCTCCAGTAGGTGTACCAAAACATTCAAGGGACATTTTCTCAAAAGTGAGGTACAAGATTATCAACTTTCAAACTGCTTTCAAAGCAGTTCTTCAACTGTAGTGTATGATATACAATTTTCTAGCTCGAGTCTCTACTTTTATCCAATGTAAAAACCATTTCATATTTTGCTACATAAGACCGAATTGAGCTGGTCGGTCACATATATGAATGTTATCTGATGTTAGCAAGTTATTGATTTCACGAACCTTATTTCTAAGGCTACATATATTAATATGGGCTATTTCAGCCCTTCCTGAGTAGCTTTTCAAAGATAGACATAATGTGGAAAAGAGCAAACAAAGCAAAATAAAAAATAGAAATGTCCTTGTTTTTTAAAGAAAAGTACATTTTTTGTCCATTAAAATACCACCACATTGATCAGAAACATAGTGTAGACATTGTTAATGTTGTAAATGACTACTGTAGCTAGAAACTGCATATTTTTATAGGATATCTACATAGGCGTACAGAGGCCCATTATCAGCAACCATCACTCCAGTGTTCCAATGGCATGTTGTGTTAGCTAATCCAAGTTTATCATTTTAAAAGGCTAATTGATCATTAGACAATAATTTTGCAATTATGTTAGCACAGCTGAAAACTGTCGTCCTGATTAAAGAAGCAATAAAACTGGCCTTCTTTAGACTAGTTGAGTATCTGGAGCATCATCATTTGTGGGTTCGATTACAGGCTCAAAATGGCCAGAAACAAAGCCCTTTCTTCTGAAGCTCGTCAGTCTATTCTTGTTCTGAGAAATGAAGGCTATTCCATGAAAGAAATTGCCAAGAAACTGAAGATCTCATACAACTCTGTGTACAACTCTGTGTACTACTCCCTTCACAGAACAGCGCAAACTGTCTCTAACCAGAATAGAAAGAGGAGTGGGAGGTGCACAACTGAACAAGAGCACAAGTACATTGGAGTGTCTAGTTTGAGAAACAGATGCCTCACAAGTCCTCAACTGGCAGCTTCATTAAATAGTACCTGCAAAACACCAGTTTCAACGTCAACAGTGAAGAGGTGACTCCGGGATGCTGGCCTTTAGGTAAAGTTGCAAAGAAAAAGCCATATCTCAGACTGGCCAATAAAAATAAAATATGAAGATGTGCAAAAGAACACAGACACTGGACAGAGGAACTCTGCCATCCACAACAATGTTGCTCTGTCTTGATTGTCCCTCGAGATAATCTGATTTCTCTGTCGTTGTTGTCATGGATTCACAAACAGAACTGATGTCCTCTCTCAATGACTTACAAATTGCTGTCATCTTGCAGTTCTCTTGTTTAAACTCACCGAGCTGACCCTGGGAGAACTGCAAACTGTTATTCAGGTCCTGGACCTCTATGGTCAGGTCGTCTATTATTTTATTTGTTGACTCCACCAGTATTTGGACACAAAACTTAAAGATATTATCTTGTTGTAACAACTGCTTTTAGAACTATTTTTGTTAGTTTAAAATATCGTTTACCTGTGATAGAGAGATGTCGCGACTTGACCTCGTATCATATCATCATTCTGAACAGTCGTAACCTTGCATCTGCAAAAACCCGAGCTTTACTTATGATTCAGTACTACACAAATTGGTTTAATTATTTATGTACTAGCTATCTAAATGGTAACACAGGATAAAAATACACACGTAATATGTTAAAAACAGTTCCCTATTGGACTGACAACAATATGGCTGCTTGTTACAAAAGACATGGAGAGAGCGAGAGGGACAGAGACACTTAATGTTGGTCCATTTAGAAACTACTCTCACTCTTATACTTTGCACATGAACTGCCGCCTGCTTGGAGTAAGAAATCATGAGTGTATTTACGTGAAATTCCTTGGTTCGCCGTGTATCTCTCGGAACCGTGCTTTGGAAAGAGGGTTGAGCCTTTCCGCGTCACGCTTGTAAGGCTCTGATTGTCCGAAATGGTTCCGACAAGTCTGCTACTGTTGTTCTCCTTTGTAATTGTCCGGTATCCGGTGACTTGTCGTGTAGTCCTGAACAGAACTACAGAGTTTATTCTACTTCCATTCGCTCTGGAAGATGCTTCTTTGAAGGATAGCCAGACGTTCCCAGTGGGGTGATGAGAGTAGCGTAATACAATGGTTTCAGCAGAGTAATAGAATGGTCCCACTTAAATTCGCTTTTCTAGTTACTTTACTTAGGAAAGCTAATCATCCGTACCAGTGACTGGTCAGGAGGTGAGTTTATCGTCTCTACCTCGTGTTGAGATTTAGGGTTAGGGTTAGGGTTAGGGTTGAGAGTTAAAACCACTTTAAACGTGAGCTGCAGGTCTACGTCACTCTGGTCTGATATGTTCATTCTTAACCCATCATGTTATACAGTTTGTTAGAAAGGGGTGGTTCCGTCAGGCTGACACGCTCTCTGACCTCACTCAAGGGGGTGGTGACTACTTTCTGTGCAAAGTTATAGAAACAATTTCTTCTTATAGTTTCTCAAATCACATCCCTCTCTTAACAAAAACACTCCAATAATTTTTCATATTTCATTCATAACGCATAGAATGGAAACTTTGTACATGTAGTGGGTATACTTTCCAAGTTACAGTATTTCCTTAAAAAAAAAAAATTATGACATCACAAAATAGCAACCAAAACAACATTCCCCACGTTCTATGCTAGAAAAATTGTTACACTATTCGCTTTTGAACATGTTAGAGTTTCGGCAGGAAAAGTATCTTGAAACAAAGGCACATTCCTTGGGTGAATTTGGAGAGGGAGAATTGAATCTTCTCGGTTTGATTTACAACAGGACGTGAGTTGTTAACCCCCACCAGCCCCCACCCCCCTGCGGGTGAGAGAGGGTCTGGTTGAAGTCATTCATTGCAATCCTGATCTGACCTATTTGGATCCTCACAGGACAGTCATGACAGAGACAATCAGGAACAGGATCATGCCCTATTTCATGGTTCAAACAAAAACATTGCGGTGGTACCTAGACACACAGACTGCTTAAATTGGCAGCTCATTTTCCAAGCCAAGTTCCCAAACAGACAAGGATGGAAACTTCAATGGGGAGATTTCATCACTTACTGTACAGTATGATACACATAATGCATCTTTCCAGCTGGTGAAAAAGGTGGCTGTGCTTAAGGATGCTAGGCTAACACTAAGCGTTATTGAATAAAGAAATATATTTATGTGGGTTGTAAGCAGCTGCTCACCTAGGTACTGGGGTGGTCCTGTATGCCTGGCATCTGATTAGGACCAGTGTCCTGACTTTTGGTTAGGAGATTTGTCTTTTCCTATGCCGATGTGGGTTGTTCGACTGTTCAGCACTGTGATGTTTCTTAACAGAGATAAATCCATCATGCCACACCTCATTGGCGAGGTCTCTTAGTTCTTAGTTCATCATCATTCGTATGATCACGAATGATCTGAGGGATCTCTGCATGTTATCTAGGAATAAGGTTTTTAAATGATCCTCTTCCTATGCACTGGGTGTATACGCCCTTGGAAAGAGGGCCCATTTCATCCTATCATAGTAAGTTCTAGGGTCCTCGTGGTATCCTGGTTTTCCCTGAATGCTTTCAAGAAAGATTCTGTGAAGTCATATTTAAAACTTCTTCAGGATTGGTGGATCCCCTGCGGGACGGTTGAGCTAACGTAGGCTAATGCAATTAGCATGAGGTTGTAAGTAACAAGAACATTTCCCAGGACATAGACATATCTGATATTGGCAGAAAGCTTAAATTCGTGTTAATCTAACTGCACTGTCCAATTTACAGTAGCTATTACTGTGAAATAATACCATGCTATTGTTTGAGGAGAGTGCACAGTTTTGAACATGAAAAGTTATTAATAAACAAATTGGGCTCATTTGGGCAGTCTTGATACAACATTTTGAACAGAAATGCAATGATTCATTGGATCAGACTAAAACTTTGCACATACACTGCTGCCATCTAGTGGCCAGTATCTAAATTGCACCTGGGCTGGAATAATACATTATGGCCTTTCTCTTGCATTTCAAAGATGGGTGGTACAAAAAAAATACAAAAGATTTTTTTTTGTGTTATCTTTTACCAGATGTAATGTGTTGTATTCTCCTACATTCCTTTCACATCTCCACAAACTTCAAAGTGTTTCCTTTCAAATGGTACCAAGAAAATGCATATCCTTGCTTCAGGGCCTGAGCTACAGGCAGTTAGATTTGGGTATGTCATTTTAGCCGATCTTTAACCGTAATATTAAGTTAAGTTCCACACCCATCCTATGGTTGATTACCCAGAGAGTAATCCTGACCTGTATCTGACCCCAAATCTAATCATGTGTCCCTGTAAACCCTTAATCCGAGATAATGCAGATTGTCTGTGAGGCCTTAAGCTGTTTTCTGAGGATGAACGATGTCAAGCTGCGGTGTCCGCTAAGGATGACATAACAGCCACGCAGGTTGAGATAGCTGGCAATTTGTGGTTCGTCAGTACCCTGGCCAGCCACGTCATTGTCACATATGATCGTCATGACACTGTCCCTAAGCTGCCCCTCCCAAATCATACTAGAAGGAGATATAGTACACCTAGGTGATGTCGCATTGTACTACTTAGACTCAGATAGACATGATACCGCCATTGAAATTCCTGATGCTTTTGCGGGACACCCTCTTGACCTAGGTATACCCATTCAAAATTAGATTCTCTATGAAGGTACTAAACTCCTTGACTTTAAGCTGACTACTCAGGGACTGCACATCGCCCCAGTTAAACCTAAATCCCTTAGGACATCCCTCACCCATTCGTAGAGTCCATCAGACACCATCCTATGTGTTTCCATCTTGATAGGTAGGATCATCACAGGATGTCTGGCCTGTGTACTCTACCTGCGCTTAGGAGTAGTATGACTGCCAACCATAGTCTCATGAACCGAGAAACCTTCCAACTGAAGCCTTGTTCTCCTCAACGCCTACCGGGATCCCGACAGGCCAAGGAGAGAAGGATGACCCAGAACACTCCAGAGGACCATTAAATAGCAGAACATCCACTTCAAACGTTCTATCCAGGGCTGGACTGCACCCAGACTTAGTGATCCTAACCCCAACCCTGATTTAAATCCGTTTTATAGTAAAGACATGCAATTTAACTGTAAACGTTTTTATTTTATAATGTGCCATGAACACAACGAGTCTTGATGTTTCCATCTGATTGTCAAACAATTCACTTCAAAAAGTTGGTTACCTTCACATGTTCATCCAAAATAATTCCAGCATCTCAACAGTGCACTGTGCACCAGCCAACTTTCCTTCAATTCACAAGTGGCTAAAACAATCTCACTGGAGAAAGCATCAGAGCGAGCTAAACACCCCTTCTGTCTTACTATATGTAGCCCATGTATCTGATGCTGTCTGGCCAACAAGAGTATGACATGCCATATTATTTTTGGCCATACAGCATCAGATACATGGACTACACATTAGAGGTCTTCATGTTTCCAAAAAGTTGGACCTGTTCCGAAATGGACCTCGTGCTTTCCTACCCAGACCTAATATGCATAGATAAAAAAAAATTGAATATAGAGACCGGTTCCGAACGGACCCAAGGACAACTACACCCGTTCCAAATAGACCTGATCGGATTCAGACCCAATCCGATTCGAGTGAGGGAAGCAGCAGAAAAGTATATTTTTAAGCTTTAACTTTATTAACCTGAAGTGATAAAGTGCGAGGGAGAGAAGGGAGAGAGGTGTTTACCTTTTACCTTTGCAATGCACAATGCACTGAACCGTTAAAGGCAGCAATACGCAACAAAATGTTTAGTCTACTGGAAAACCACACGAAGAAGAAGAAAAAGGAGAGTAAGTTGCCACTCATAGGCTGGACAATAGAATGAGTCAAAATTCACCCAATGCTGAAAATGGCAAAAGAATGTTGGCTAAGCTGGAACACTTGCGCAAGCCCATAGCAAATTAATGGAATGGAACGTTCACAGAGGCTGTTTTGACTGGAGTGATGCTTAGAATTCCATTTCGCCTAAATGGCATCAAAAAAATGTATCCCTTTTTATTTTACCACTACAATCTGTTCTTAGGACGAAACTGAAAATTAACAACTTGTGTAGAAAGTTAACATCCGCACCTCGATGGTGCCAAGTGTGCTTATGTCTGCATAACGAGGAAGTTGCAACTTCCTCGTTAAAAAAATTGCAACTTCTGACTGTTTCTGGTCTAGCGTTTGATGACAACGAGATACACTGCCCAGCCTTACATAATTCAAGAGAGGAGATTCTCATTATTAAAATGGTGTCCGAATTGAAAAAATCTAAATATACGCATTGCAAGATATTTGGCGAAATATACCAACATGCTTCTCCATAGGAAAACAATGGGGAGAGCTCAGCTTTCCAAGGGCAAAAGGTATTTCGGGGCTAGCGTTTGATGACAATGAGAAACACTGCCCAGCCTTACATAATTAGAAAGAGGAGAATCTCATGATTAAAATGGTGTACAATTTTAAATTATCTAAATATACACATTGCGAGATATTTGCCGAAATAGACAGACATACCTATATTTCCCAATAGTAAACAATGAGACGACATCAGAGTTCCATGAGTAATTTTTTGTTGTTTACATTTGAACTATAAACAATGTGAGCAGGTCTCCATTTCCAACAATAGCAAAGCAGGAATTGTGACATAGTACAATAATCTTGGATTAGAACGTTCGGAAGGCGAGTTGGTGCCACAGTGTTCAATAGAACTAATAGGAGCTGGCAGGGTGAAAAATGCCCTAAAATAAGGCCTGTTTTTTCGTGATTACTTCAAAACTACGTCAGGCAGCTGGGATATATGGTAATATTATGAAACTAAACTCCACCGCGGATGCAATGAACTAGTTTTTATTAGAAAAAAGCATTGTTAAAAATGTATTGTGTCCAGCCGACCACTCAGCAGGCGGGGGAGGGGCTGTGCTACTGCTGTAACACAGGGAGCAGGGAGGGAGGAGGGAGAGATGATAAACAGCTACCAACCAAGCCGACTCGCGCTATAGTTGAATAATAGCTGCCATAGGTAGGTTATTTATCATCCAATAGGAGTATGTAGTACCTGTCTTGACTGCATCAAATTGGGAGATGCTAGTTAAGCTAGCTAGATAGGAAGGCTAATTGAAACTGCATGTGCTTTCTTGTCCTACAGTTACAAATAACAACTCATTCAGAATATTACATAGCAGCCTACCTGTTGGCTCTTGGTCGTTGTAGCCTATCCTTCTCCTTTAACTTTTAATTCCGTCATTTTAATTAAATATTTTATTGATTAGATATCTCCTAACTTTTGCCACACACTGAGGCTCCATGACTGTAGCCTATTGCCACTTTGATGACTTGTGATTGGCCAACAAGAAGCTACACGCGCCACTCTCGTGAAAAGACAAAGGGAACTCTGTCAGGGGGGAATAGTAAATTATTATGAACCAGTCCACTTGTTTCTAATATGGGTTGGATTATATTAATATTGATATGAAATATATGTGTATGTATGGAAATTAGTTATTGATCTATTATACATGGATTCATTAACTTTAGTATGATTTTTGTCAACAATTTGGCCTCATTTACCTGGGTACAGAGGCCAGGCAAAAACCCCTCCCTCCCCATTTCCCTTGCAACTTTGAAGCTTCCAGCAGATTGTACCTATGCTGAACCAAGACAGAATGAGAAGCTGAGCAGCCCACGACAGCGGGTCGTTAGGGGGGGACCTCGAGGGTCCTCAAGAGGATAATAAAAAATATTACTATTATTTTTTATTTTTTTATTATTCCCAGCTCCTTGATAACGTGAGGCCTGAGGCAATTATAACTCCACCAGTAACAGCACCGTAACAGCAGGGGCACGCCAAATGGTTTGCCCTGCTTTTAATGGACAGAATCCAGACCGTTCATATGGAATCAGGAGAACATCCTTGCTTTTTTACATAAGGATCTAGGCTGGGAGGCAAGAAGGAAACTGATACTCTGAACAATGACTCACCTTTCCTGGTGGGCAAAGGATGTATCCATCAATAATGGAACAATATTCAATTCCCTAAGGAATTCCCTAAGGGATTCTTCTCCCTGGGGCTGGGTGCACCTCCTGCTACCACGTAACATGCTACCACAGAACATTTCAGCCAATCAAGCAAGGAGCCTCAGCACTTAGCCCCGACCTCACTTACCTCACTGCCCATTCGAACTGAACTATCAAAGCGAGGTGCGAATAATAGCCATGGCCGACTGAAATCCTTCTGCTGCTCAGACATCAGCGTAGTTGGTAACTGGAAAGTTGCCCTTGCTTATTGATCCCCCCCGATCTCAATGAGTGGGGGCCAAACACCAATATTGGAATTTTAACGATTGTCCTCTGCTCCCGCTACGATCTCAGTTGGACGAAGACACCAACCTGGAACTGTTTGAACAGGAACCTTTCGCACTGAAAGGATGTTTGTGAATCCGAGAGATTGAGCTATTACGGAATTGCACGTTCGCACATTCAATGCAGCCTTTTCCCACTCCTTTAATCCCTATTGGTATGAGCGTGTAACTTTCTTTCACTTAAATTCCCTGATTGTCTCGTTTAGAATCATCGTGACTTTAGTTTTTCTATCCTTGTGAGTTAAAAGAAACCATCCTCGTATCCCTACTTGCTAAGAAAGTTTCCTCAGGACTTAAATGATAAGTGGTGCCCCATTTACTGTAGAATAT
This sequence comes from Salvelinus sp. IW2-2015, assembly GCF_002910315.2. Taxonomy (NCBI): domain Eukaryota; kingdom Metazoa; phylum Chordata; class Actinopteri; order Salmoniformes; family Salmonidae; genus Salvelinus; species Salvelinus sp. IW2-2015. The sequence continues at coordinate 25,440,827 of NC_036869.1, read as the reverse complement.
GGATACATTCATATTTTATATTCCATAATTAATTACCAAATTAATTAGACATTATCATAAGAACCTAAAAAGGTTATTCGGTTGTCCCTATAGGATAACCCTTTGATGAACACTTTTTGGTCCCAGTGTGGTGGCATTTTTCTGCTTTACCAAATGAGGAGAGTTACAAACTACACACCAGTCAGAGTTATACTTAAATTACATCTTTAATAATAATAAGAGCTTTGCAATGACTTTCAATGATGCACTATCTCTAATGAACCATTGAAAAGTATCAACAGAAAAGTACAAAGATCTTTTATAGCCAAGATACACCCCTCTCAACTTACATGACGGATCACAGATCTTAGGAACAGTTCACAAAGGTTACGATTTGTATGAAAGATATCTATAAAACATAGCAGACAGTTACTGCTGTGTCAACAGTTCTCATTGTAAAGACCAGTGTCTGGCCCCCTCACTCCAAAAGGGAACCGTCTCTCCCTGATACGGCATAGAACAGAACCATTAGCTCATGTTATCTGGAATGCTCTTTAGGCTTTATTACCCAAAGACATCGTAAATCTCCTCTGTCAGTGCTATCTCATAGAGGCCCATCCTCAGTGGAACACACACACAATACTCTATTMTGTCGAATGTAACAACTATTATAATGTAATACAAACATTATAACATAATCTTACAATTTTCCACGACACCAGGTAGAACCCTTTTTGTTCCAGGTAGAACCATTTTGGGTTCCATGTAGGACCCTTTCCACAGAGGGTTCTACATGGAACCCAAAAGGGTTCTCCCTGAAACCAAAAATGGTTCTCCTATGGGGACAGCCGAAGAACCCTTTTGGAACCCTTTTTTCTGAGAGTGTATGTGTGAGCCATTTATGACCCTTGAGGTCAACTATGTCAGAGCTCTCTATTTACCATCATATACAGTACCTACTGCATTTTAGTATATGTTCTAAGTGACATGACCCTTTTCTTGCTGTTCCATAGGTGTACATTCTGTGGGGTCTGCTGTCAGAAGTATATCAATGCCAACATGGACGAGAGGTCGGTCAGCACGGTACGATACACAATGAAGGTGTTCGCAAATGGCTCAGAGACCATCATCTTTGTCTTCCTCGGCATCTCGGCCATAGATCCGTCTTTATGGGTGTGGAACACAGCCTTTATCCTCCTCACACTCCTCTTCATCTTTGTGTTCAGGTTCATAGGTGAGTTTGGGTCATAATCTTTAGTATGATTTTGTGAGAGGGGGAATCAATGGAGATTCTATTTCGCTCAATCTCTATAGGATGAACAATGTTGTAGTTTGGAAGTTTAGGCAATTGCCAACTTGCAATCCCTGTGTGTGTAGTTCAATATTATACACAAGCATTGTCATTGAAGGCTTCACATTACCAGCACTGACACGATGTGTGTGTATGCAGAGATTGGAAAAAGATGTATCTAAAAATAGCTTGTTTCAAATACGAAATACCCGACAGACCAATGCATCAGAATAAAATAAAAGAATAGTTTTGTATAGTATTGTATCTAGATTAAGGCATTACAGGCATTTTAATATATATATATATATATATTCTCCCCAATTTCGATCTGGTCTCATCACTGCAACTCCCCAACTGGCTCGGGAGAGGCGAAGTCATATATTTTCCAAAACATGACCCACCTAACCGCACTCCTTATCACCCGCCAGCTTAACCTGGAAGCCAGCCGCACCAATGTGTCAGAGGAAACACAAGTTCACCTGGTGACCGGGGTCAGCCTGCAGGCACACGTCCTGCCACAAGGAATCACTACAGCGCGATGAGCCAAGTAAAGCCTCCCCAGCAAAACCCTCTCCTACCCCGGGCCGGCGCTGGGCCAATTGTGCACCATCCTATGGGACTACCGGTTGCAGCACAGCCTGGGAATGAACCCGGGTCTTTCGGAACGCCTCTAGCACTGCGATGCTTTAGACCACTGCGTCACTCGGGAGGCCCCAAATACAGTCATTTAGGTATTTTTGTATTTTCAAAATACAAAATAAAACTACAACAATTTTCTCAGTAACGATAATCATTTTACTTGCTATGACTTTGATGTGTGTTGTTTTTTTACAACTTTATTTGATGAAGACTGTTAGTTGCTATGGATAAGAGAGTCTGCTAAATGACCAAAATATTCATAAAAACATTTACAATAGTAAAGCACACTGGATATTATTATTGGTCTCATTTCGGGGCAGTAGTTAAATAGAATAATAACGAGCATGCTTTGCGAGTGTTCATTTGAACATTTACAGTACATGTACATTTTGGTAATTTAGCTGATGCTCTCATCACACCAGTGCCATCAGACTTCTAATACCAATGCACGGTAAAGGGGATCACAAAATTGTGAAGGGGACAACAAAATTGTGAACTGCTATAAAAAAAATGGTATGGAAAAGTATTTAGAATTTTTTTAAATGCAAATTACAGCTCTCGAAAGTATCTTGTTACAAAGTTATTCAAAATTAATAGAATACATATTTGAAATACTGTCGCTAGTGAAAGTCTACACACCCCACATGAAATTACTATACTATACTATTATTCACTGTAGTGTTTTCACATTAGTATAGTAAGTACTACACTTGAGCAAGGGATACTACATTGTGGAGTATAGTATTCTACAGTATACTATACGATCCTATAGTAAGCACTACACAATCGAGGGATACTACAGTGTAGAGTATAGTCGTCTAGAGTATATTACTGTTAGTACAGAATTCTATAGTAAGTACTATAATATTCTGTAGTAAACTGTAGTATTCTCCTTTAACTTTACTCCTTTCATATTTTATTTGATCCTGACAAACTCCCAAGTCCCTGCCAGTGTCAATCATGTCCATAACATGATGCTGCCATCACAATATTTGAAAATGATCAACAACATTACATTCACTCCACATTACTTGCCTGTGTAAAATAATCCACTCCAAATCATCCATTCTGTTTGCAGCAAGGTCGTTAAGTAATGCTGCAAGACAACACAGCAAAGAAAATTTATAGTAACTTTTTAAAAACGGAATTAAAAACTGCGGGTTTGGGTCCAATACAACACATGGATAAAGGCGGGATACCTAGTCAGTTGTACAACTGAATGCATTCAACTGAAATGTGTCTGTTGCATTTAACCCAACCCCTCTGAATCAGAGAGGTGCGGAGGGCTGCCTTAATCGACGTCCACATCTTCAGCATCCGGGGAACAGTGAGTTAACTGCCTTGCTCAGGGGCAGAATGACAGAGTTTTACCTTGTCAGCTCGGGGATGCAATCCAGCAACTAGGCTACCATAGTGAAATTCTAGGTTATTTACATAATAACAGAGAACCGGGGTTATAAGTGAAATATTTCACAATAGGATTTTGTTTCGGAATTCCCATAACTTGAAGAACCAAATCACAAATGTATGGTGGAAACAGACCGGGAGAACATTCTTTCCCCCCTCTGATAACCAGGTGGTGAATCGCATCTCTGCATGTCTGGCAGACATATCAGTCTGCCAGACATGCAGGACGGAGCTGCTCTTCCTCCCGGGGAAGGACTGCCCGTTCCATGATCTCGCCATCACGGTTGACAACTCCATTGTGTCCTCCTCCCAGAGTGCTAAGAACCTTGGCGTGATCCTGGACAACACCCTGTCGTTCTCAACTAACATCAAGGCGGTGACCCGTTCCTGTAGGTTCATGCTCTACAACATTCGCAGAGTACGACCCTGCCTCACRCAGGAAGCGGCGCAGGTCCTAATCCAGGCACTTGTCATCTCCCGTCTGGATTACTGCAACTCGCTGTTGGCTGGGCTCCCTGCCTGTGCCATTAAACTCCTACAACTCATCCAGAACGCCGCAGCCCGTCTGGTGTTCAACTTTCCCAAGTTCTCTCACGTCACCCCGCTCCTCCGCTCTCTCCACTGGCTTCCAGTTGAAGCTCGCATCCGCTACAAGACCATGGTGCTTGCCTACGGAGCTGTGAGGGGAACGGCACCTCCGTACCTTCAGGCTCTGATCAGGCCCTACACCCAAACAAGGGCACTGCGTTCATCCACCTCTGGCCTGCTCGCCTCCCTACCTCTGAGGAAGTACAGTTCCCGCTCAGCCCAGTCAAAACTGTTCGCTGCTCTGGCACCCCAATGGTGGAACAAACTCCCTCACGACGCCAGGTCAGCGGAGTCAATCACCACCTTCCGGAGACACCTGAAACCCCACCTCTTTAAGGAATACCTAGGATAGGATAAAGTAATCCTTCTAACCCCCCCCCCCCCTTAAAAGAGTTAGATGCACTATTGTAAAGTGGTTGTTCCACTGGATATCATAAGGTGAATGCACCAATTTGTAAGTCGCTCTGGATAAGAGCGTCTGCTAAATGACTTAAATGTAATGTAAATGTAACATCAAAAAGGGTGTGCCTTCACCCTGCATAAAAGAGCTCTCCCACTCACTGATCATTTTCAAAAGGTGCAGTGAAGTACTTCACTGAAAATATCAGAAAACCAGGATTATGTAAATAACTTTGAGTTCTATATTTCAAATACTCGTTCAGTATTTCACAATGGGATATATATGTCGTGTCTTTGGCATCATTAAGCTGAAGATTAATCTTTATCAAATAACTCTGTAATTATTATTACGCGATTAAACTGATTAATCATGTAACTGTAATTAACTAGGAAGTCTGGGCACCAAGGAAAATATTCCGATTATAAAGTTATAATTTTCCTAATATAACTTTCAGATATTTGAATATCTGATCACTTAGTCTTCTAATTAATTAATTATTATTTACCTCATGTTAGTCTCATTCCAAACATCGTCAATTGTTGGTTATCTGCACAAACCCAGTCTTCACTATGAGTCATCCATACATCAATTGTCTTAAATCATTTATTTACTAACTAAGTAATTCACAGAAATGCATAAACAAACAGTAGATAGTTACAAGGAAATGATAACGGAGTTTCCCTAGTGGGACAAACCGGTATCGCTACTTGGTGGACACAAAGGGAAGGGGGGTCAACTGAGATGAGACACTACAAAGTTGATAATTATAACAATTGAAATGCTAATCCTTTGCACATGAACGCTCACTCATTCGGGAATAATTGCAATCAATATATATATATTTATGCTCAGTGTGTCGTCGGGATCTCTGTTGAAAAGTTTGTTTCTGTTGGAGAGTTTGTCCGCCCTCTATCTGTCGTGGTTAGAATGGATAGTTCAGAGTGACATTCATTCATGTCGTTATAGAATAGATGTTTCGGCGGTTGTCGGTCTTCGCGTTCAATGATACCGAATTCCTAGCTGCAGACTAGTAATTAATATCAAAGACTTGTTCTTATTCTGTCGGTATCGATAGTCTAAGAGTTCAACCACGTGGTATGGTTAAAAGATTCAGCCATCTACTCAAACCTTAGCTTATACTCAGGTTTATGGTCTYCTCTCAAACCTTGGCCCTCTCGTTATCGAGGTAAGCTGGTCTGGTGATAGAAAGCCCGGGTGGGAGTTTTATTTGGAAGAGCAGAAAAGGGCCTGTCCCAGGACGCAAGACCATAACTGTGCTCATGGGCGGTCCTCTGATTTAGTTAAACTCCAAAGGGAATTGGAGTTTCCTTCATTAAACAGTCCAAAATCACATTACACAATTTCACAAACAGTATCATCCTCACTCATTCATCTATTACAACAATTAGATGTAATATATTACAATTAGATGTAATATATTATATAAACAGCTTTAAGGAAATGTGGCCATATTGTCTCCCATGAGTTTCACAAAATTGAACCAACGGACCAGTTCGTAGCTGGATTCTTCACCGATCTTTTATACCTTCTCCAGAACATAAATGTTGTTCGGACCTCAATTAGCCTTGAAATCCCTAGTTTGAAAGCTAAAGTTTTTCTGGAAGCTTTGCTGTGCCATTTTCCTTAGATTTTCCCCCACGTGGGGGGGAGTTCAAGTTCAACGAATGAGCTTTAGCCCTTCGCCAGAGACTCTTGCAAGCTGTCACTGAGTGACAGCTAGCAATAGTCACATCACAGCAGAGTGAGTGAAAGAGAAATTATGTGGTGCACATATCTGGACATATGTGGCGCAGTCCGCGATTTTTGGGGATAACTTTTGGCTCGGGAGTGCTACTTTCAGAACTACTGGCTGAAAAGTAAACAAAAGTACCAGAGAATCTCTTTAACATTGACAATATGGTCAGAGTAGCTACATTATCCCTATTGATAAGGTTGTCATTGTCAAAAAATGTATGTTATCTTTTGGTTGAAAAGGTCAAACATCACAACTCGGCAAACCTGGTAACAACATTTTCTATTGAGTTTACCACTTGTAATTCCAATTTGGAGGGTCCTTCATTTCCCACTGGGAACTAGGAGCTTCCGATAACTCCGATAGCATGTGAACGTGGCATAACTCTGAGGTGTGAAGACATACGCAATCAAGACGTCTTCATTTTTTTATTTTAATTATTTAGAAAAAATACGTATCATTTTATTTAACTTTGAAAATGTGAAGTAGGTTGTATAGATCTGTATGAAAAAAACTATAATTTAATCCCTTTTTAGATGTCATTTTATGGCAGCAAAATGTGAAGACTCTGCAAGGGGGGGGTGTAGACTTTCACTAGGCACTGTACATGTAACAGAAATACTGACTATCTCTGTGTGTATTTATATCACAGGGGTCTTTTTACTGACCTGGATTCTGAACCAGTACCGACTGGTTCCCTTGGACTTTATTGATCAACTAGTGATGGGCTACGGTGGCCTACGAGGGGCCGTAGCCTATGGCCTTGTGCTCCTGCTGGACGAGAATAAGTTCAAGGAGAAGACACTGATGGTCAGCACCACCCTCATAGTGGTGTACTTCACTGTCATGTTGCAGGTAAAATAGCTAATTTAAATGTCAAACTTCAGTCCATACATATTTCACCATTTGTAGTTTTCTTTCATACACTATATGTCTTGACGTGAACAGACTGGTATGTGTCAATTTGCTACCGGTTTACTATATTTTCTCCTTATTTGTTGCAGGGAATAACCATGAAACCACTGGTCACCTGGCTGAAAGTGAAGAGAGCAGAACAGACAGAACGCACACTAGCTGAAAAAATACAGAATAGGGTAACTATCTGATCAGAAGTCTTTGTTGTTCATCAATCCCAAAGAATCAGACAACAAACCTTATATCTCTCTAATAAATCCCCAAAGTAATGTTTCTACTTTTTGTAAACTGTACTACAAACTTTTTCAATCACAGGTCTGTCAAATGAATGACATAAACAGAGTTCCGAAGTTCCAAGGTTTATTAAGAGGAGAACACAAATAAATTAGTAGCAGGGCAAGATTAATGTGGACTTTAAATAAAGCACACTCGTGATGATATATCCTTGTAAGCTAGTACACTCGTGATGAAACAGTGTGAGATAGCGCACTCATGGTATAATACTGTTATAGGATAACAAGCTGGTGGTAATTGGCATGAGAATGCATACTCTGCTTTCGAATCAAATAGCTCCCTCCTAAGAACAGCTAGCCCAAGAGGTCTCTAGGAAAGAGTGGTGACACATCATACAACAAATATATATATAAACAAAGAAAATGTAATTAGTCCAACCTTCTAATGCATTCCCAAGTATTTTACCTGGATACCAGCTCATTTGCGTCAGGGTCCTGACACAAAGCCTGCTTCAGGCTGTCTGTTGGTCCATCCCCCACTCAAAGAGAGTATTGACTGCCATTTGGATATCAGAAAAAACTACTTTGTCTGGCTTTGTCATGACGCCTGCCTGGCTGACTCTGCGCCCGAGGAAGGTAACCTCTTTCTGCATGAAAATGCACTCAGCCCAGCTCTTTGGATTCAGCCCAGAACTTCCTTAACGTTTTCCAACACGGTCTCGAACCTTGTCCCACGTACCAGTAGGTCATTGAAATACACCAAACATTGTTCCGAGCACACCTTTGAGAACCTCAAATCAAATCAAATTTTATTAGTCACATACACATGGTTAGCAGATGTTAATGCGAGTGTAGCGAAATGCTTGTGCTTCTAGTTCCGACAATGCAGTAATAACCAACAAGTAATCTAACCTAACAATTCCACAACTACTACCTTATACACACACACAAGTGTAAAGGGATAAAGAAATATGACATAAAGATATATGAATGAGTGGTGGTACAGAACGGCAGGCAAGATGCAGTAGATGGTATAGATACGGTATATACATATGAGATGAGTACTGTAGGGTATGTAAACATAAAGTGGCATAGTTTAAAGTGGCTAGTGGTACATGTATTACATAAAGATGGCAAGATGCAGTAGATGATATAGAGTACAGTATATACATATGAGATGGGTAATGTAGGGTATGTAAACATTATATTAAGTGGCATTGTTTAAAGTGGCTAGTGGTACATTTTTACATAATTTCCATCAATTCCCATTTTTAAAGTGGCTGGAGTTGAGTCAGTATGTTGGCAGCGGCCGCTAAATGTTAGTGGTGGCTGTTTAACAGTCTGAGGCCTTGAGATAGAAGCTGTTTTTCAGTCTCTCGGTCCCTGCTTTGATGCACCTGTACTGACCTCGCCTTCTGGATGATAGCGGGTGAACAGGCAGTGGCTTGGGTGGTTGTGTCCTTGATGATCTTTATGGCCTTCCTGTGACATCGGTGTGTGTAGGTTCCTGGAGGGCAGTAGTTTGCCCCGGTGGTGCGTTCTGCAGACCTCACTACCCTCTGGAGAGCCTTACGGTTGTGGCGGAGCAGTTGCCGTACCAGGCGGTGATACAGCCCGACAGGATGCTCTCGATTGTGCATCTGTAGAAGTTTGTGAGTGCTTTTGGTGACAAGCCGAATTTCTTCAGCCTCCTGAGTTGAAGAGGCGCTGCTGCGCCTTCTTCACAACGCTGTCTGTGTGGGTGGACCAATCAGTTTGTCCGTGATGTGTACACCGAGGAACTTAAAACTTTCCACCTTCTCCACTACTGACCCGTCGATGTGGATAGGGGGGCTCCCTCTGCTGTTTCCTGAAGTCCACAATCATCTCCTTTGTTTTGTTGACGTTGAGTGTGAGGTTATTTCCTGACACCACACTCCGAGGGCCCTCACCTCCTCCCTGTAGGCCGTCTCGTCGTTGTTGGTAATCAAGCCTACCACTGTATTGTCATCCGCAAACTTGATGATTGAGTTGGAGGCGTGCATGCCACGCAGTCGTGGGTGAACAGGGAGTACAGGAGAGGGCTCGAACGCACCCTTGTGGCCCCAGTGTTGAGGATCAGCGGGGAGATGTTGTTACCTACCCTCACCACCTGGGGGCGGCCCGTCAGGAAGTCCAGGACCCAGTTGCACAGGCGGGGTCGAGACCCAGGGTCTCGAGCTTGATGACGAGTTTGGAGGGTACTATGGTGTTAAATGCTGAGCTGTAATCGATGAACAGCATTCCACATGGGTATTCCTCTTGTCCAGATGGGTTAGGCAGTGTGCAGTGTGGTTGCGATGCGTCGTCTGTGGACTATTGGTCGGTAAGCAAATTGGAGTGGGTCTAGGGTGTCCGGTAGGGTGGATGATATGTCCTTGACTAGTCTCTCAAAGCACTTCATGATGACGGAAGTGAGTGCTACGGGGCGTAGTCGTTTAGCTCAGTTACCTTAGCTTTCTTGGGAACAGGAACAATGGTGGCCCTCTTGAAGCATGTGGGAACAGCAGACTGGGATAAGGATTGATTGAATATGTCCGTAAACACACCAGCCAGCTGGTCTGCGCATGCTCTGAGGACGCGGCTGGAATGCCGTCTGGGCCTGCAGCCTTGCGAGGGTTAACACGTTTAAATGTTTTACTCACCTCGGCTGCAGTGAAGGAGAGCCCGCAGGTTTTGTAGGGGGCCGTGTCAGTGGCACTGTATTGTCCTCAAAGCGGGCAAAAAAGTTGTTTAGCCTGTCTGGAGCAAGACATCCTGGTCCGCGACGGGGCTGGTTTTCTTTTTGTAATCCGTGATTGACTGTAGACCCTGCCACATACCTCTTGTGTCTGAGCTGTTGAATTGCGACTCGATTTTGTCTCTGTACTGGGACTTAGCCTGTTTGATTGCCTTGCGGAGAGAATAGCTACACTGTTTGTATTCGTCTATGCTTCCGGTCACCTTGCCCTGGTTAAAAGCAGTGGTTCGCGCTTTCAGTTTCACGCGAATGCTGCCGTCAATCCACGGTTTCTGGTTTGGGAATGTTTAATCGTTGCTGTGGGTACGACATCGTCAATGCACTTCCTAATGAACTCGCTCACCGAATCAGCATATTCGTCAATATTGTTGTTGGACGCAATGCGGAACATATTCCAATCCGCGTGATCGAAGCAGTCTTGAAGCGTGGATTCAGATTGGTCGGACCAGCGTTGAACAGACCTGAGCGCGGGAGCTTGTTGTTTAGTTTCTGTTGTGCTGGAATCAACAAAATGGAGTCGTGGTCAGCTTTCCGAAAGGGGGCGGGGAGGGCCTTATATGCGTCGCGGAAATTAGTATAACAATGATCTAGGGTTTTTCCAGCCCTGGTAGCACAATCGATATGCTGATAGAATTTAGGAGTTTTGTTTTTAGATTAGCCTTGTTAAAATCCCAGCTACGATGAATGCAGCCTCAGGGTGTGTGGTTTCCAGTTTACAAAGAGTCAGATAAAGTTCGTTCAGGCCATCGATGTGTCTGCTTGGGGGGGAATATATACGGCTGATTATGATTGAAGAGAATTCCCTTGGTAGATAATGCGGTCGACATTTGATTGTGAGGAGTTCTAGATCAGGTGAACAGAATGACTTGAGTTCCTGTGTTTGTTATATGATCACACCACGTCTCGTTAATCATAAGGCATACCCCCCCGCCCCTCTTCTTACCAGAAAGATGTTGTTTTCTGTCGCGCGCGATGCATGAAGAAACCAGCTGGCTGAACCGACTCCGTTAGCGTCTCTTGAGTTAGCCATGTTTCCTGAAGCAGAGCACGTTGCAATCCCTGATGTCTCTCTGGAATGCTACCCGTGCTCGATTTCATCAACCTATTGTCAAGAGACTGACATTGGCGAGTAGTATGCTAGGGAGTGGAGCGCGATGTGCCCGTCTCCGAAGCCTGACCACGAGACCGCCTCGTTGCCCCTTTTACGGCGTCGCACAGGGTCGCCGGCTGGGATCAGATCCATTGTATTGGGTGGAAGGCAAAACACTGGATCCGTTTCGGGAAAGTCATATTCCTGGTAGGAACGATGATGAGTTGACGTTAATCGTATATTCAGTAGTTCCTCCCGACTGTATGTAATGAAACCTAAGATTACCTGTACCGTGTGGCTCAGTTGGTAGAGCATGGCGCTTGCAACGCCAGGGTTGTGGGTTCATTCCCCACGGGGGGACCAGATAGAATATGTAATGAACTTTCCAATTTGTAAGTCGCTCTGGATAAGAGCGTCTGCTAAATGACTTAAATGTAAAAATGTAAATGTACCGATGTAAGAAATAACACATAAAAAAACAAAATACTGCATATTTTCCAAGGAACGCGAAGCGAGGCGGCCATCTCTTTTCGGCGCCGGAAGTAGCTTACTCCATTAACAATGTCTTTGGTTTGTCTTCGGGTGCCAGAGGTACCTGCCAGTATCCGCTCCGTAAATCCAGGGAGGAGAACCAAGCTGAGCCATCGACATAATCAAGGCATCTGTCTCTCCGAGGTAGTGGATAGGTGTCTTTCACCATCTTGTCGCTAAGTTGCCGATAGTCAGCAGAGAACCTATAGGTTCCATCCTTTTTGGGGACCATGACTACGAGGAGGCTTATCAAGGTTCGTTGGTGTCAGTAGATGCTATCTGTTCTATGAGCTCATCCGCTGTGGCTTCACAGGCATATGGCATCCATCTGGCGCATTGGCGCCAACACACCCCCCATGCGATCTGGCGCATCGCATGGGGGGTGTGTTGCCTGTGTCAATGGTGTGCTGAACCAAGTGGGTTCGATCTACATCATTAAGGGTGACAGGAAAGCTTTGCCGGAATGTGTAAAGTAGGTCCCAGACTTGTTGTCGCTCCCACATGGCTTTGACAGTGGCGACTGCTGCTGATTCTGCGGCTGTGGTGACACTTGCCGTCTGTAGAACTGGTGTAGGCGGGGACTGTAGTTCCTCATGGGGCTCCATGGTGGTGGCTATCATTGGATAGGGGAAACATGCACTCTGCAAAGGGGGCTTCCCACTGAAGGCTAGGGCTTGTCGGTTGGCACGGTTGGTTTGCTCGTACTGGGGAAGGCAGACTCACTGAAAAGGGGGATGGGTTTATCATGTTGGAACATAATGATATTTGTCTGGAAGTCAAGCTTTGCCTCAGCCTCAGTCACCCACCTGTATCAAGACTTCACAGCGTCCCAGTATAGGAGCTCTTTCTCCAGTTACCGTGATCAAGGTTAAGCCCCAGTTGGTTAAGGGTCACTGTGGAACCTGTGTCCAGTAATGCACATGTCAAAAATAACTTGACAGCAGTTAGTGGCAAGGGGGATAGGTGTATAGAGGCGGAAGGTTCTGGAAGATGAAGGGTGTTCATCAAGGGCTGAGTGTCAGTAGCTAAACCCTTCTTTTATAAAGCATCAACCAGTTCATCTAAAAGTGTTGAAATTGGTCAATTGAAATATAATCTTTACAAAATAACTACTTTTTCAGACCTTTGACCACATGCTTGTCGCCATAGAGGACATTTCTGGACAAATAGGAGATAACTACATGAGAGACAAGTATGTGGACACTAACATCATATTATCAACTTCAATAAGTTATTATTATCATACAAGTATTATTTAAATAAATGTATTACATACCATACCTTCAAAGACTAAAGTTAGCACGAAATAGTTTTTTTACTCTCTTCTCGTATCCTTCTAAGGTGGAATAACTTTGAGGAGAGGTGGTTGTACTGGCTCTTGATGACACCCATTGCCAGGAAGTCTTGTGACCCCATATTCAACATTTTCCACAAGCTCAACATCAAGGATGCCACAAGCTATGTGAACGAGGTAAGAACGACTCACAAGGTCAGGGAAACCCATGACAACTTAATACTGTAGTTACAATGCTACACAATAGATTAACCTCCAGGATCACTGATTTACTGTAACATTACAACAAATAGAAAAATTGGATGGCAGACCATGAAAGATGTGTATAGCAGATGTTGCAGCGGGTGCAGTGAAATGGTTGTGTTATTAGAACTGTCAGGAGCTAATAACACAAGCATTTCACTGCATGCGCTGCTACATCTGCTATACTGTGTACGTGACCAATAAACTTTGATTTGACGAAGAATTTGTATCCCATTATCATAGGGAGAACGCAGAGGCTCATTGGCGTTCGTACGTAATGAAAGCAAGGCCGATGTGGATTTCAATAAGAAGTTTGGTGACGATTTGTCAGAGATGAGGCCTTACATCATGACAGAAAATATGGGACCAGATCATGTTCCAGTCTCCTCCATCTTGTAAGCAACATTTCCTGACATAGTCTGCATCCCAATAGCACCATATTCCATAGTGCGAGGTGAAAAGTAATGCACTATAGGGAATAGGGGGCCATTTGGGATGCAACCTTATGCATGTCTAAAACACATGCATCATTAACTTGGGATGGCGGAAATGTAAACTTAAACCCTGTTGGGGGTCTCCACTCCAGCAAAAAATATTTTTGTTATCTCAGAGTGTTCTGGCAATTTTAACGTAGAAAGTATATTGGATGGAAGGACGTTTGACATGGCCAACAGCTCTAAAAAGAGGCTATAGCAAGCACTGCTACCTTTAGGCACAAACACAGGTTTAGTTTAAAGCAACCTTGGACAACCCTGGGGCAAAGTACAGGCACTGAAACTGATAGTGTGTGCAGCTTACTCACCTATTTTGCAGATGTAATGGCTAAATAAAGCAATATTAAATTAGAGAACTAATTTCCATGCTTTCCAATGGCGCAAACTATCTCCTTGGTCACTGGTTGTAGGCGATGTACGCCCACCTGCAGCTAAATAGCTGCTATACGTGATGCCAGAAAGACTGGCAGGGCTGGGAACGGGACCATAGGAATGGAGATATAGGCGTGTATAACGCAATCCCTCCTTAGAACAACCTTTCATAGCGGGGGGGAGAGGGGTGCTTGGTGTCATTGTCCATTCGGAAGACCCATTTGCGACCAAGGTTTAACTTCCTGACTGATGACTTGAGATGTTGCTTCAATGTATCCACATCGTTTTCCTCCCTCATGATTTCTTCAATTTTTTGAAGTGCACCAGTCCCTCGTGCTGCAAAGCACCCCCACAACATGATGCTGCCACCCCCGTGCGCAAGTCTCCCCCTTTTTCCTCCAAACATAACAATGGTCATTATGGTCAAACAGTTCTATTTTTGTTTCATCAGACCAGAGAACATTTCTCCAAAAAGTACAATCTTTGTCCCCATGTGCAGTTGCAAACCGTAATCTGGCTTTTATATGGCGGTTTTGGAGCAGTGTCTACTTCCTTGCTGAGCGGACTTTCAGGTTATGTCGGTATAGGACTCGTTTTACTGTGGATAAAGACACTTTGTACCTATTTCCTCTAGCATCTTCACAAGGTCCGTTGCTGTTGTTCTGGGATTAATTTGCACTTTCGCACCAAAGTACGTTCATCTCTAGGAGACAGAACGCGTCTCCTTCCTGAGCGGTATGACGGCTGTGTGGTGGTGTTTATACTTGCGTATTATTGTTTGTACAGATGAACGTGGTACCTTCAGGTATTTGGAAATTGCTCCCAAAGATAAACCCGACTTGTGGAGGTCGACAACTTTTTTTCTGAGATCATGGCTGATTTCTTTGGATATTCCCATGATGTCAAGCAAAGAGGCACTGAGTTTGAAAGTAGGCCTTGAAATACATCCACAGATACACCTCCAGTTGACTCAAATGATGTCAATTAGCCTATCAGAAGCTTCTAAAGCCATGACATAATTTTCTGGAATTTTCCAAGCTGTTTAAAGGCACAGTCAAGTATGTCAACTTCTGACCCACTGAAATTGTGATACAGTGAATTATAAGTGAAATAATCTGTCTGTAAACAATTGTTGCATGCATAAAGTAGATGTCCTAAGTGACTTGCCAAAATTATAGTTTGGTAACAAGAAATGTGTGGAGTGGTTGAAAATCCTAAGTGTATGTAAACTTCGACTTCAACTGTAGGAATTCCTCTTGTCCAAATGGGATAGGGCAGTGTGCATTGCGATGGCAATTGCATCGTCTGTGGATCTATTTGGTGCGGTAAGCAAATTGAAGTGGGTCTAGGGTGTCAGGTAAGGTAGAGGTGATATGATCCTTCATTAGTCTCTCAAAGCACTTCATGATGACAGAAGTGAGTATTACCGGACGATAGTTATTTAGTTCAGTTACCTTTGCTTTCTTGGGTACAGGATCAATGGTGGACATCTTGAAGCATGTGGGGACAGTAGACTGGGATAGGGAGAGATTGAATATGTCCGTAAACACTCCAGCCAGCTGGTCTGCGCATGCTCTGAGGACGCGGCTAGGGATGTTGTCTGGGCCAGCAGCCTTGTGAGGGTTAACACGTTTAAATGTCTTACTCCCATCGGCCACGGAGAAGGAGAGCCCAGAGTCGGTGGCACTGTGTTATTCTCAAAGCGGGTGAAAAAGGTGTTTAGCTTGTCTGGATGCAAGACAACGGTGTCCGCGACGTGGCTGGTTTTCCCTTTGTAGTCCGTGATTGTCTGTAGAGCCTGCCACATACATCTCGTGTCTGAGCCGTTGAATTGCGACTCCACTTTGTCTCTATACTGACGTTTTACCTGTTTGATTGCCTTACGGAGGGAATAACTACACTGCTTGTATTCATCCATATTCCCAGTCACCTTGCCATGGTTAAATGTGATGGTTCACGCTTTCAGTTTTAAGTGAATGCTTCCATCTATCTACGGTTTCTGGTTTGGGTAGGTTTTAATTGTCACACATCCTGATAAACTCAGTCACCGTAACAGTATATGCGTGGATGTTATTCTCGGAGGCTACCCGGAACATATCCCAGTTCTCGTGATCAAAACAATCTTGAAGCGTAGATTCCGATTAGTCAGACCAGCGTTGAATAGTCCTTAGCATGGGTACTTCGTGTTTGAGTTTCTGCCGATAGGAAGGGAGGAGCAAAATTGAGGTTTGATCAGATTCGCCAAAAGGAGGGCGGGATAGGGACTTGTAGGCATCCCGGAAGTTGGAGTAGCAGTGGTCGAGTGTTTTAGCAGAGCGAGTACTACAGTCAATGTGTTGATAGAATTGCGCCATTCTTTCCCTCAAATTTGCTTTATTAAAATCCCCAGCTACGATAAATGAAGCCTCAGGATATGTGGTTTCCAGCTTCCATAAAGTCCAGTGAAGCTCTTTGAGGGCTGTCGAAGTATCGGCTTGATGAGGGAAATATACATGGCTGTGACTATAACTGAAGAGAATTCTCTTGAGAGGTAATATGGTCCGCATTTGATTGTGAGGTATTCTAAGTCGGATGAGCAAAAGGACTTGAGTTCCTGTATGTTATCACAATCACGCCATGAGTCGTTAATCATGAAACATACACGCAGACATTCCTGTCTGCGCGATGAACTAAAAATCCCTGATGTCTCTTTGGAAAGAAATCCTTTCCCTGAGCTCATCAACTTTATTATCCAGAGACTGAACATTAGCGAGTAATATACTCAGAAGCGGTGGGTGGTGTGCGCATCCTAAGTCGGACTAGAAGACTACTTCGAGTACCTTTGCTATGCCGGCGTTGTTTTGATTCGGTCTCTGGAATCAGTTCAATTGCCCTGGGGGGTACGAAAAAAGGATCAGTTTTGGGAAAGTCATATTCCTGGTCGTAATGCTGGTAGTGCTGGTGAGTTACCGCCACTCTGATATCCAATAGGTCTTCCCGGCTGTATGTAATAACACAAAAAATGTCTGGGCTAATAATGTAAGAAATAACACATACAAAACAAAATACTGAAAGGTTTCCTAAGAGCTAGGAAGTTCCTCCCAGAACTATGTGATGAGAAAGATACCTGATTAACCCAGGTTTAATTGAGCTTGAGATGCTCACTATTTGGCAGGTGCATCTCTTGTAATTTTATTTTATTTTACTAGGCAAGTCAGTTAAGAACAAATTCTTATTTTCAATGACAGCCTAGGAACAATGGGTTAAGGGGCAGAATGACAGATCAGTACCTTGTCACCTCGGTGATTCGAAGGGGTTATAAGGGCATATCGTCAATATAGCAGGGTTCCTCCCGAGGGCGCTCATGTGCAGTTGTTACCCATCTCCGCTGCTGTGGCAGTTGGCTTCATAAAATAATGATATAAAATAATAGCAAAAAATGTAGGTGGAAAAGTACACATTTCCTGACTCAAAACCGATAGTACTTTTGACAAGAATAACTAATTCTGCCATACACTTTCAATAAAACAATGAATTTGTCCACAGTTCGCGGATTTGTGAATCATTCACTGAAAACAGAGCAGAGTGAGGCTTGCATCCAGCAATGTCATGTGATCCGTTTTTGCAGCTGTCTCAGTTCTGCACTCCAGAGAGAGAGAGGGGGAGAGGGCAAACTCCACTGAACTAGTTTCAATGTATGGAATTACTTGGGAGTTTCTGGATTTTGGGTAAACTTCTCCTTTAAATTAAGACACCGTGGAGCCAGCATGAGATCTAGCTCAGAAAATGTACCTCAATGCAAGGATGAGAAATGCGTTGTCCTCCGAATTGTCCCATTATCCCACAGTGGCATATCCCATCCCTGCATTGAGGTACGTTTTCCGACCCATATCTTGTGCCGGCTCCACGGTGTTATAATGTAACCATGATTGCATTCCGACCCCAGGGCAGGTCAGTGTGAACAAGTGTAACGATAGGGTCTGTATTTTCTGGCAAAGCCTGAATGGTAGCTCAGCGGATAGGGTCTGGGATTTCGGATCAGAGGCACATCGAATCCTGGCTATAGTTATGATAATGTTTTGTCTTCAGCATCCTAAATAATACCACGGATGCACAGTTTTTGTAATATTGAACCTGGAGGCAAAAAGGGTAAGTGCGAATCACACATTCTAACTAAATGTAGTTTACCTAATCACTAATCTGCATTGTGTTAAAAACTCTGAGTAATAAGCAGTTTTAAGGCACAATTTGGTGAAATCCCCAAAGGACTCAGAAAGCCTTGGTTTCCCATTACTATACATAGGTATGGACAATGAGTTTGCACCCTCCCTTGTCATCCGTGGTAGAACCATAAGTTCGCTAGTCAAGAGTTCCGTCTCACTTATTTTATCCCCAAAACTCACCAGCCATTAGGTGCCTGCCACTGGTTACAATAGAAACAAAAGTATATGGTAGCAAAAGCACAGTTAATACGGATGCCCAATCCCAAATCGACCCCTAAATGCACCTGTGGAGAACTGAGAGGATTTGATTGGTATAAGCAACGTGGTGAAACATACACCCAGCCTTTCAGATAGCAAGGTGGTGTGATTACAATTTTGCTTACACAGTTGGAAAAATCAACTCAGATCTCCACAAGTGCATAGGGCGTAGGGTTTAGGGGTCGATTTGGGATTTTGTGAGATCATTCTCATTGCTCTTTAATGTAACCCTTACAATATGTAGGTCAGGGCCCGGTTTCCCAGTATAAATGGAATTTAGGCTTAGGAGTGTTTTAAAGATTCATCTTTCCTACAACGGCCGAAGATATAACATACATTTCCCAAAACACCACACAGAGAAAACGTTCGCTAAGTATGTCATTGAGGCATGTGTCCATATTGATAGGATCGAAAGAAAGGCATCACTGCTCTTTTATCAGATTTATCCATTCAAATCTTATTTTAACATTAGAAATATTCCACAATACTGATGATGGATCAGCTCCTAGAAAGATATAATCACTTAATGACTGCAAATATTGAGGTGGCTTATTCTAATGCTTACCCTATAATAATGTACTAAATCAAGATTTGCCACATCATTACACACATGTTGTTACACATCATGGAATATATTGAGGCAAATATTACCGACAGTGGCCTATTTTAGCAAAATACAACTCAATTGAAGGAACAATTTATTTAAATATTGAATTACAGTATATTTAACCGATACTATAGGCTATTTATCTTTTAATGCAGTCATTTCGTTTTTTATTTGAAGCATCTTTTCATCCTTTGCTTGTTCATAACAATTGCAAAGACATTGGAAACTTTGCATTTGTAGTCAACTTCGTTGTGAAGTTATTGGTAAATAGCAAGCGTTTTTAAGTGCAATTATTATTTTATTTTTTATTAACCCCTTCGCCACCCTCTTCCGAGGACAAATATATTTTAGTTTTTTTACAGCTTTTTTGCTACATATACATAAACATTTTTACATACACATTTTACATACACATTTTACATACATGGTACTTTCATATAAAATAGTCACATAACAATAATACATTACCAAACATAAGCTCTTTAATCCCACTCTCAGGACCATCCCACATATAACCATAGACCACCCTTGTTTGGTTTCCGCATCCACAGATTGTGAGCTAGAGATGAAAACCTTTCCTATGAGTATTATATTATTTATTGACTGACTATGGCTTTCCAAATCACCCAACACTGCTATTTGTAAGGTTAATTTTAAGTGCATGTTGTGATTTTTTTTAACCATTCCTGAACCTGTGACCAGAATAAAGCTACATAGGGGGCAATGCCAAAATAAATGATCTATTGATTCTGTCTCTTCGCAGCAAAATCTACAGAGCTGAGATTGTTGTATGCCCCATATATATAGCATTCTGTTGGTAGCAAGAATTTTATATCATAAATTCAATTGAAAAACTCTAAGTGTTGAATCAAGTGCAGTTTTTTGTGCCAGTTCATAAACCAAATGTCATGGAATTGGTACATCAAAAATCTCTTCCCATTCATTTTGCAACCTGTATGGCGCAGCTGTCAACATTTTTGTCCCCAAATGAAAGTCTATTTTTCTATTTTTGCCAGTTCCTTTCAGCGAATGTGTATCTTTAATATATGGCAGGCAAACAAGTTCCCTACCTTCTCCCTTTTCACCTTTCCTCCTCCATTTGTCTGGTAGTGATGCAATCAGTTGGTTGAAAATTCGGATTGAGCAGATACTCCCATATATTTTTGATAACTGCATATGTGACATAACTCTTCCGTTTCTATTCATAACATCACTAATAAATATATATATATTTTTTTGCATTTTTTCCATAAAGAATGTTTTTTTTAATGAATCAGTATATTTGAGTTTAACCATAACATTTGTTGTAATATTTGTTCTATCTTTTCTGGAGGATAAAACTGAAATTGGAACCAACTTTGTATGGCTTGTTTAAGAAAGTGCGATATTTAAACAATTTCATTTTCAATTAGTCGGAAATGAGAAGTTGTAATCTGTATGAAGGCAAAAAAGGCTATTTTTTTTTTTACCTTTCTTAATGATCTACTGCAGAACCATTTTGTGTTTTAGTATAACTTATGTATGAGTGAAGCTTTTAGTGAGAGGTTTAAAGCTTTAATATTTAATAATTTTAGCCCCCCAAACTCACATTCATTATATCAATAGGCATGTTTAATTTGGTCTGGCTTAGCATTCCAAATAAAATGAAATCTTTTTTGCTCATATGATTAAAAACGAGTCATCTGGAGTAGGCAGTGCCATTAGTAAGTTAGTAAACTGTGATAGGAACAAAGAGTTAATCAATGTGATTTTTTTCCACAAATAGACAAGTATTTACCTCTCCATGGTTGCAGACTCTTATCTATTTTTGCTTATCTTTCTATTGAAATTAATTGTGGTAAATTCATTTAATGTTTTTTGAGATGTGAATACCAAGTATGTCTACTTCACCATCCGCCCATTTTATTGGTAAACTACAAGGTAGTGTAAACACTGTATTTTGTGACGATCCAATACGTAATATGGTACACTTGTCGGAATTAGGTTTTAATCCAGACAGCTTAGAAAAGTGATCAAGAGCTTCAATTAAACTGTGCAGGGATATAGAAAAAAACTAGAGTCATCGGCATACATTGACACTTGTTTTTATCCCCTGGATTTCTAACCACTTGATGTTCTTGTTGGATCTCATTTTAATAGCTAGCATTTCAATGGCCATAATAAATAATTATGGAGACAAAGGACAGCCTTGTTTTACTCCTCTTAAAAGCTCAATACTTTCTGAGAAGTAACCATTATTTACTATTTTACATCTGGGGTTGCTGTACATACCTTTAACCCATTGTATAAGAGATTCACCAAAATTAAAGTAATCCAGGCATTTACATGTAAATTGTAGTCGTACTTTATCAAACGCCTTTTCAAAACCAGGCCCAAAACCAGACCAGGCCTGCTATCTTCGGTGTTTCATAATGTTCAATTGTTTCAAGTAATTGTCATATAAAGTGCAACTTTATTAAACAATGCTTTTTGGAAACAGCTTGGAGATTTAACGATGCTCCTATGAGGGTTCAAATGATGAATTTAGACTTAAGATGCTTTTGGGAAATCGGGCCCTGGTACTTTTTCAAGTCTGCCCTCCAGTGGCCAGCAAATTACCAACAGTGAATATGTATGTTTCTTCCCTTCCAGACGGGACAGTGTGCCCTCTGTCTGCCTGGACATGCATGAGCAGGACCTGAAGATGAGGGAGTCAGAGGACTTTGACGCACACCATCTACTGCAGCAGCACTTGTACAAAGGCAGGAAACAGGTATTGCTTAGTCAAAGACAATTAGATCCTCAAAAATCACAGGGGCGCTAAAAAACACACTCTTTTTTAGCCTCTTCTCTTGCTCTCCTTCCATCATCTAACAGCACAGACACAAGTACAGTCGGAAGCAGCTCGAAGTCAACGAGGACGAGCATGAGGTGCAAGAGATCTTCCAGAGAACCATGAGGAGCCGTCTAGAGTCATTCAAGTCAGCCAAAATGGGTGTCGCTCCACCCAAGATAAGCAAGCATTTAAAGAAAGACCAGCCACAAAAGGTCAGGGAAGACTGCACTTTTTCCTCCTTCCCCCTTGTCTTCATAACCATCCTCTTGGAGGCAATGTGATAATATGTATGTTGTGTATTTGACTCTGTCATTTTTAGATGCCAAATGGAAAATCCATGGATAACAGTAAAAGCCATGCTTATGGGGATGAAGGTACTTCTTTGCTCTTTKCTTTTCACTTCTCTTTTGCATTATATGAGAAGGTTGAGGTCAAGGGTCGTTCTTAAACTGGTGGTGTTTTTCTAGACTTCTGGGGGGGTACCTATTCTAAATCAACTAATACGGCAGCTTAATGCCTTATAATAATTTGTACCATTATGATAACATTTTGCCACCAGTAGGAGTAGAGTAGTAACACCAATGACACGTTTTAGGTATTTGAGGGTTTTCATAAATGGATGGTACATATTCTCAAGTAATAATTTACTAAAATGAAATGGATAACCATTTTGCATACAATGTAATTTCCCTTATTTTAAATTGAGTAACACCAATGACACTTTGCATTTATGTAAAATTATTGCTTCCGTCCCTCGATTGCCCCAACCTGGGCTCGAGCCAAGCAAGGAAAACAACTACTTTGTCTCGAGTGACGTCACCAGTTGAAACGCCACTAGCTAGACATTTCACAATGGTTAAATGTATCAATGGAATCCTCAATTTTATAACATATTAAATGGGTGTGATTAGCTAATACTTTTCTTTAATATAAGCCCCTCCCCTGATAACAGTTTGCCACTGGAGGGAATGCTCAAGGTCCTTGTATACAGTATCTTTGGAGTGATTTTCAAGCCAGTAACACCAATGACATAAAAATGTATGACACAAAAGAAGAGGACAAGGCTGCTTACATTTGCTTTCTGCCATTTTGGTTTAGATACCTGTGCATAAGTAAACAACATCATGTAATTGTTTTCTGATTGACTGTTTCTCTCTGCCTACAGATTTTGAGTTTTCTGAAGGAGACAGTGCCTCTGGTTGCGAGGCTGCTGGCGGTTCATTCCCTATGAGAGCCTATAGAGGAGGTAAGAGAGTCTTCTTCACATCAACTCAAAATAAATTAAATCAACCAAGTTAAACATGTCTAAATCAGACACTAAAACACTTCAGTCACGAAACAACAATAAGCTCACCTTTCAATCGATTAAATAATTTCCAATTAATTTAAATCTCTCTCCTGGTCTAGCTGGAATCGTCAACCCAGCTTTCATGGCGGAGATGGACACCATGGACCCCATGCCACCAATGCAGCAGATTCCTTCATGGCTGGCTGAAGCAGAGGTGGACAGCAGCACCGTGGTCCCTTCTCAGAGGGCTCAGCTGAGACTGCCCTGGACACCGAGCAACCTCCGCCGCCTGGCTCCGCTGCGCCTCAGTACCCATTCCAATGACTCCTTCCTGCTGGCTGACTCCCCTGCCACACAGGAGGGCATCTCTGAGCTCCCACCACCACCTCCCCCACAAGACGGACAGGATCAGGGAACCCACAAGTAGCCCTTCCACAAACTGACCTCTTGACCCCTAACCCTGGGTCCAGGTTCTGACCCCAGTTGCCAAAGATCAAACTGCAGACATCAGACTTGTTTTTTGTTCTGTTCAGTTGTTTAATCATAGTCCTGTATACCCAGACAAAACAATCCAGGTTGTCACCCTTGTGCTCTCCAAATAAGGCTTTGGGAATTGCACAATTTACTGAATTCTTCTGTATGTGTTTAATTGTAGGTTAGGTTTTTTAAAGGGGACTGCACTGTATGCAACTCCATCTAAAGACAGGGAGATCATGAGACCAACACCAAATAAGAATAATTGGACATGTGACCTTGCCGTCCAAATCCATGGACTCAGTTTGCCTGACAAAACCAATCCCTTAAACAACTCACTTAGATCCAATGTTGACCGACAGTAACAGAAAGTGTAACCACACTCACCGTATTTAAGTCCATTGAATGACACCAAACAAGCAAGTTTATGCATGGATTCAGACTGTCCTTTTTGTGGCCACACCACCTCAGCCCTTAATGTGAGAAAATCATCTAAATGTATATTGCAGATTTAGAAATGTTAGGCCTTTTTAGGCCTATTGCAATTTTATTGATTAAAATTATGTCTTAATTGCTTTGTGTGCGTTTTTTTCCAGTTTGTTTGAGAGACTTGTAGCCACTATTTATTCACCAATAAAGTGTATTGGCCACCTGTATCTTGTATCAGTTTGTTCAACTTTTGTATTACACTAATCTAAGCAGAATAATGTTCAGGTGAGACATTCACAGATGGTGAGGGGCTGCAACAATCATTCACTTACAATGGTGTCATTCATAATAGCCAGGTGTTCCACAATGACTAGCTTTGTGTCTCTGTTACTGTAAATATATTTTTTTCGTAAGGGTGTTGATTTATTTTTGAATAATATCAACAGTAGGGCATTTCCATGTGAAAAGCCCCATGAACACTAATGTGAAGTTCAAAGGATCAAATAAAAGCTAAGAGTCTATATTTTGGAAAGATTAAGACATTCGGAGAGTATTCAGACCCCTTCACTTTTTCCACATTTTGTTACGTTACAGCCTTAATCTAAAATTGATTAAATAGTGTTTAACCCTCATCAATCGACGCACAATATCCTATAATGACATAGCAAAAACTGATTTTTAGAATGTTACAACATTTATTAAAACTAAAAAACAAATCACATTTACGTAAGTATTCAGACCCTTTACTCAGTACTTTGTTGAAGCTACAATATGATGCTACAAGCTTGGCACACCTGTATTTGAGGAGTTTCTCCCATTTTTCTCTGCATATCCTCTCAAGCTCTGTCAGGTTGGGGAGCGTCGCCACACAGCTATTTTCAGGTCTCTCCAGATGTTCGATCGGATTCAAGTCCGGGCTCTGGCTGGGCCATTCAAGGACATTCAGAGACTTGTCCCAAAACCATTCCTGCATCGTCTTGGCTATGTGCTTGACGTCGTTGACCTGTTGGAATGTGAACCTTTGCCCCAGTCTGAGGTCCTGAGCACTCTGGAACAGTTTTTCATCAAGAATCTATCCCTCGATCCCGACTAGTCTCCCAGTCTCTGCCGCTGAAAAACATCCCCACAGCATGATGCTGCCACCTACATGCTTTACCGTCGGGATGGTATTGGCCAGATGATGAGTGGTGCCTGGTTTCTTCCAGACGTGACGCTTGGCATTCAGGCAAAATAGTTCAATCTGGGTTTCATCAGACCAGAGAATCTTTTTCTCATGGTCTGAGAGTCATTAGGTGCCTTTTGGCAAACTCCAAGCGGGCTGTCATGTGCCTTTTACTGAGGAGTGGCTTCCGTCTGGCCACTCTACCATCAAGGCCTGATTGGTGGAGTGATGCAGAGATGGTTGTCCTTCTGGAAGGTTCTCCCATCTCCACAGAGCAACTCTGGAGCACTGTCAGAGCTCCCTAACCAAGGCCCTTCTCCTCCGATTGCTCAGTTTGGCCGGGCGCCCAGCTCTAGGACGGTCTTGGTGGCTCGAAACATCTTCCATTTAAGAATTATGGAGGGGAGACCTTCAATGCTGCAGCAATGTTTTGGTACATTTCCCCAGATCTAACCCTGTCTCAGAGCTCTACAGACAATTCCTTCGACCTCATAGCTTGGTTTTTGCTCTGACATGCACTGTCAACTGTGGGACCTTATATAGACAGAACCAATACAAGCAGTCAGTCAGGAAAGCAAAGGCTAGCTTTTTCAAACAGAAATTTGCATCCTGTAGCTCTAACTTCAAAAAGTTTTGAGACACTGTAAAGTCCATGGAGAACAAGAGCACCTCCTCCCAGCTGCCCACTGCTCTGAGGCTAGGTAACACGGTCACCACCGATAAATCCATGATAATTGAAAATTCCCATAAGCTTTTCTCTACGGCTGGCCATGCTTTCCTCCTGGCTACCCCAACCCGGCCAACAGCTCTGTCCCCCCCCACAGCTACTTGCCCGAGCCTCCCCAGCTTCTCCTTCAACCAAATCCAGATTGCAGATGTTCTGAAAGGGCTGCAAAACCTGGACCCGTACAAATCAGCTGGGCTAGACAATCTGGACCCTCTATTTCTAAAACTATCCGCCGCCATTTTTGCAACCCCTATTACCAGTCTGTTCAACCTCTCTTTCGTATTGTCCGAGATCCCTAAAGATTGGAAAGCTGCTGCGGTCATCCCTCTCTTCAAAGGGGGTGATACTCTATACCCAAACTGTTATAGACCTATATCCATCCATGAGGAAAATAACCTCACACTCAACGTCAACAAAACAAAGGAGATGATTGTGGACTTCAGGAAAAAGCAGAGGGAGCACCCCCCTATCCACATCGACGGGGCAAGTAGTGGAGAAGGTGGAAAGTTTTAAGTTCCTCGGGAACCTCAGGAGGCTGAAGAAATTCGGCTTGTCACCAAAAGCACTCACAAACTTCTAGATGCACAATCGAGAGCATCCTGACGGGCTGTATCACCGCCTGGTACGGCAACTGCTCCGCCCACAACCGTAAGGCTCTCCAGAGGGTAGTGAGGTCTGCACAACGCATCACCGGGGGCAAACTACCTGCCCTCCAGGACACCTACACCACCCGATGTCACAGGAAGGCCATAAAGATCATCAAGGACAACAACCACCCGAGCCACTGCCTGTTCACCCCGCTATCATCCAGAAGGCGAGGTCAGTACAGGTGCAATCAAAGCAGGGACCGAGAGACTGAAAAACAGCTTCTATCTCAAGGCCATCAGACTGTTAAACAGCCACCACTAACATTTAGTGGCCGCTGCCAACATACTGACTCAACTCCAGCCACTTTAATAATGGGAACTGATGGAAATTATGTAAAAATGTATCACTAGCCACTTTAAACAATGCCACTTAATAATTATGGCTGCAGCCCGGCGTCGGTACACTTATGACAACAGCCAGCTCAAGTGCAGGGCGCGAAATTCAAAAGATTTTTTTTTTTAAATATTAAATATTTAACTTTCACACATTAACAAGTCCAATACAGCATATGAAAGGTACACATCTTGTGAATCCAGCCAACATGTCCGATTTTTAAAATGTTTTACAGGGAAGACACAATATGTAAATCTATTAGCTAACCACGTTAGCAAAAGACACCACTTTTTTTACTCCACCAGTAGCTATCACAAATTCGACCAAATAAAGATATAAATAGCCACTAACCAAGAAACAACTTCATCAGATGACAGTCTGATAACATATTTATTGTATAGCATATGTTTTTTTTGAAAAATGTGCATATTTATGGTATAAATCATAAATTACATTTCAGCTACAATCAGAAATTGCACCGAAAGCAGCCATAATATTTACAGACACCAACGTCAAATACCTAATTACTCATCATAAAACATTTCTGAAAAATACATAGTGTACAGCAAATGAAAGACAGGCATCTTGTGATTCCAGACAATATTTCCGATTTATTAAGTGTTTTACAGCGAAAACAAAATGTAGCGTTATATTAGCGTAGCCACAATAGCCAGAAACACTTGGGCGCCGACGACTAGTTCACATGCACGACAGATATATGAAATAGCATCATAAAATGTTTCTTACTTTTGGTGATCTTCCATCAGAATGTTGGACATGGTGTCCTTTGTCCAGAACAGTCGTTGTTTGGATTTAGAACGGCAACTTTCCCTCTTCAATTAGCATGCACACTAGCCAAGTGACGCGAATCTGTCCATGTCAACAAACGGAAGAGAACAGAACACGGCAAAACTCCCGAAAAAATTTCAATAATCTGATGAAACTATATTGAAAAAACATACTTTACGATGATATGGTGACATGTATCAAATAAAATCAAAGCCGGAGATAGTACTCGCCTATTACGGCAGCTAAAGAGAAGGCAATCCCACTGTCCACGTCGCGCTCTTCAGAGTACCGAAAATGGGGGACACGTCATTCCAAGATGATGTGTTCCATCTCAGACYAAGATAATCACCTMATTTCTTCTCTCAAAGCCTCTTGACATCCAGGGGRAGGTGTATGACGTGCATGTATACTAATAGATCTCATGCCCATTTATAGGCAGGAAGTAGAAGAGAGCCTCGGTTTCAGACTTTCCACTTCCTGGTCAGGAAGTGTGCTGCAGAATGACTTCTGTTTCACTCAGAGAAATAATTCAAACGGTTTTAGAAACTAGAGAGTGTTTTCTATCCAATAGTAATAATAATATGCATATGCAAAGGCTTTCGACAATCACCGTATTCTAATCGGCA